>NC_042494.1:146360986-146362351 GCF_005508785.2 Acyrthosiphon pisum
TCTAAAAAAGAAAAAATTTTTACGAAATTATTAACTCAAAATAATTTGCTAATTTTCGTGATTTTTACATATTTTGTCAATTTTTGAACTTTAAATGCTAATAAAAAAAAACTGTGACTAAGGATTTTTAATATTTTTCAAATCTCATTGTAACAATATAGTAGGAGCCTTGTATTAAATTTTCAAGTATTTTTACTCAACAAATAATGTTTTATTGACATTCATAGAAAAAAAAACTAATTAAATTGGAAACTGAAATTGTCCGTAAACAGCTCAAAACAAATCAAAATATTTGAAGATTTTATCATGTATAGAAAATGGAAATATAAATAATCAGTGAAAATTTCATGTATCTACAGTCATTCGTTTTAACGTTACACCAAAAACCAAAATCAATTTTATCGAAAACAGATTTAGCGTAAAAATTCCCGTTTTTCCTTAATTTTTCTTTTGTTTTTCACTGCGCTTTTGAAATTTATTGGAAAAATTTTACTTTTGACCCCCCAAAGTACCAACTAGATTCACTTTCCTATCAGAAAAGGTAATGTTGAAGAAAATCTAAGCACTTTTACTGTCCTAAAAGGTGATGACAGACACAAAAAAAAAATTTAAAAAAAAAATTAAAAAAAAAACACACATTGTAAAATCAATACATTCATCGTTCCACCCAGAATCTAAAATATGCACAAAAATTGATAAAAAAAATTTTTATTTCTTTATTTTTATATTATGTTTAAATAAATTATACTATATTTTTTTGATTCATTTTTTTAGTTTCAACATTTTGAAATTTCAATCTGAAAAATTTAAATTAAAATATTTTTATTAAATAAATTATGTGACTAAACGAAAATTAATACATACCAAAAGCATTCGTGTAGCCTTTATTTTTCTTTAAAACAGCTTGAAATTTGTCTTGAATTGCTTTTCCGACGTTTCCGTTTGGTATTTTGGAAATATTATTTTCAACATTCTTCATCAAATTAATTGAATCGTTTAAAGATGTATTTTTATTTTCTAATAATGTTATGCTACTTGGCAAAAAATTAAAGTGTGATTTTATATAAGCAAGATCACTAGTTAAATTTGGATCTTGAATTAAATTTTGCGTAATTTGTATGGATACCGCCTAGTTTTTGTCAAACATATTTACTATGCGACTAAAACCTTGAAAATGATCAGAATAATAAATAGCAGCCTCTAACCAAGTACCCCACCTAGTAATTATTGGTTGTGGTGGTAACGGAATATCTGGTAACTCAGTTTTAAAAAATAATACACGTGACGATGCTTTCAAGAAAATTTTTTTCCCATTAGAAATTAAATTATCTACCTTTTGAAATGTTTACGTATCTCTTCAGCATA
>NC_042494.1:146363418-146368305 GCF_005508785.2 Acyrthosiphon pisum
TAAAACCTACTCAATAACAGATTACTACTTGTCCCGATATGTCTCAGATAAGATAAGAAAACGACTTCGTCAAATTACATGGATTATAAATATAGATATAAATACGTTATTTTAATAAAAATAACCAATATATTACATATTATGCATTTAAAAACCGTATATATGCAAAAAAAAATCGTAAAATACAGGAATATGCAGTACATGTCAAAAAAAGACAAAATATGCAAAAATATGCAAAATAAAACTTTATATTTCGGATCTATTGATTACAAATCAAACTTGTAGCTTACCTAGCTATTTTTTGGACTATTCAGAAAAAACATGCGAATGCATATAAATCCGGGCCCTAGTTATGTACATGCTCGTGTAATGACGCCGAGTTGTTCGGAATTAAAATAAATACACTAATTATTATACGTCATTCAAGTCCCTGTACATTTATGGTGTTTTTTTTTTTTGTACGATTTAAACATTTTATAACTACCGTCGTCGTTTCTTTTCGATTTATATTAAATGAACACGCAACAATAGAGAGCGAGTCATTGTTTCCATTATTTATTTATTTATTTTTTAATTAAGTACCTGCCCTTCACAGCGTTTATCAAGACACGTCGCATCCAGCCAGACGAAATCACAATAATTGTACGAAAACTAAAAAATTCCAATAAATACGATTGTCCTCGATAAAATATAATATTTATAGAAGACTTGCTAACCTATATATTATATTATATTGTACAATACCTAGCTATATTATTTACTACCTTTGATCGTAGAAAAACTACAACAAAGTATAGTCGTAAAAATTACTACGCCGTTAATGTTTATTATTAGCGTCGCTATAAACGAGCTTCTTTAGTAGTAATAATAACTGTGATAACGACGAGTCTATGATAATAATATTATCTTTTATTATAGTAAAATAATAAATGATGTAATTTACAATAATATACTGTTATTGCAGTGACCTGCGCGTACGACTAAAATATACATCCGACGTTGACGTATAAATCGTGTACGTGACATCACATAATTTCCATAATACATTTCACCCGTCTGAAGTCGTATTATAGTAATATATGCAATATTTGTGTTTATACTTCTCGAAGCGACCCGACGACATAATTCCACTGAAGGGTACTTATTGTTCTTTATTATAATAACCGTATATTATGCATATGAGTTCTAAATAATAAAAATATTGTAAAGTTTTATGGGGTTAGTATATTATATAGGTAACTTCACTTATAGTATAGCATGCAAATATCAACTGCTGTAGCTGCGATTCACTCGATTATGTTAAATGTTTAAATTTAAAGTGATCGATTGCGTAGATAATAGATAAAGGTTTAATTACCGGAACAGTAATACAATATATTATTATACCAGTCTACAATCAATATACGACACTTAGCATAAATGTATGGAGGGCATGCAAATTGAATCATATTATGTTCACAATCCTGTTTGACCTGACACAGACACACCTACCGCCTCGTAATATATACCTATTATTATAACATTAATATTTTTTATAATTTAACTTTGAACTTTTCTGAAAATTATTGTATTGTTTAGTTATCATTATTATTTTATTAGGTATTACTTATTAATTAGTTAACATAGGCAAAATTTATTTAATTTTCCGATAAAAAAAAATGTAGAAAAATTATTTAATAATTTTCTCTGTCTTCTGCAGGGGGGCAAAGTGATACTTTTTCATCTGTATATAGCTGCCGCCTATGAGTCTATAATTATAGGTACCTATAGCGAATATATACATATTGTATGTCCGATCTCAATAAGTTTTAATTTGCACGCACAAGTCATTTTTCGTTCATAGGTATATCGCGTATTCGTAATCGTATTATGCATGTGTATATGTATGCTACACTTGAGCTCGTTCACTCTCTGTATATAGTTGTGGACTTAGACTCCGGCGTTTTTAACCGATTCGACGGTCGGCTAGATCGATTGAAAATCAGGTTCGCGCGTGGGATTCATCAAAAACATATTATTGTCGTTCAATAAAAATTAGAATATTATAGTAATCATTTTTGTCTGGTTTCGGTTGGGGGACCAAGGATAAAATATAAGCGTTATCTGTGCGTAATACCGAGATTTGAGTCGAATCCTCTGGCGCACTGCAGATGATTATAACAATACATAATAAAATAAATAACATATTATTATATACCATCTCAATAAGTTTTAATTTGCACGCACAAGTGATTTCTCGTTCATATATCGTGAATTCGTAATCGTATTATGTATGTATATATGCATGCTACACTTAAGCTCGTTCACTCTGTGTATAATGACTCTCTGTCGTGGACTTAGGCGCCGGTCATTTGTCACCGGTTCGCCGCTCGGCTGGATCGTTTGAAAATCAGCTCACGCCTTGGATCCCGCAAAAACGACCACCACGTTTAATAAAAATTAGAAAATTATATTAAATATTTCGTCTTTTTTTCTGACAAAGTGATAGTTCTTCACCCCTAGATGCCACCTATATGAATCTATAGTGTACTCAGCTATACCTGCAGGCAAAACCACTTGTAGAGAGCGTCGTAGAAAGTAGACGTGTAGAATATTTACTTATTTACGATACCTAATAATATGATATTATTATAAATTATAATTGATTCGCGTTTTGGTATAAATATAAGAGTTATCTGCGTGTGATACCGAGTTTCAAGTCAAATCCTGTAGCGAACTGCAAGGGATTATAACAATAATAATATAATAAAATAGATTGTATTCTATTAGGTATATATTCTATTATACATTCTCAATAAGTATGAATTTGCACGCACAAGCGATTTCTCGTCCATATATATCGCGTATTCGTAATCGTATTATGTATGTATAATATTCGTGCTACACTTGAGCTCATTCAAGTTGCGCGGTGACTTCAAATAGTCGTAGACTTAGGCGCCGGTCCGCCGCTCGACTGGATCGTTTGAAAATCAGCTCATGCGTAGGATTCCGCGAAAACGACTGTCGTTTAATATACGTGGGATTATTAACCAAGGATATATTTTGAGCTATAAAAATGCGTACAACTCTCAAGCAAAGGTCCCGTCTCATCGTTCCACGCAAAAAATAATACATAGTGTGATTCACTAAGCATACACGCGATCTTAGAATTAATAATACCATTTGACGTACCATTTGAGGAGTGTATATCGGGGATATGGCAAAAATTTTTTTTTTTAATGAAAACCACCATCCTATTGCTTATTGTCAATATTGTATAAACTAAAAAATTTTTCGTTGAAAATATGAACGAGTCTAAACCAAAATTAGTAGTCTCTGAGTTATTTGACTTTACGTGTACTTAGGAATAGGAATAATTATTTACGTAGCACTGTACGTATAGTTATTTTACATAAAATACAAAACAATTGTAATACTAAAGTCTTAGTTTAGTAGCTATATAGGTACTTATTATACTCTGATATTTTTTACAAATGAAAAAATTTTAATAATTGTATATTGATTAGGTACTCTAATTTTAAAATTATCATAATATGTAGCCCATTTATCTTCTAAACCTGTTATGGTGCAATATTATCCTCAATAAGTACTTAAAAGTTAAATTATACTAATTAATAATGAAGACTTGAGAGGAAGTATAGGCTCGACGAGGAACGGCGTTCGATATCTGTTATCGCTGTGATAAATACGCATAGTAGATCTAGAAATTAAAGAAGAGGTGTTCTTGAGCTTGACACGAAACAAGTTTCTATACAAGTTATTTAAGAATAAATATATTCACGCGTACCTTTATACCTTCAGGTCACGGGCTTCCACAAAATTATAATTTTTCCATCGCTACAAATTAATCAAATATTTCAAAATTAATATATATATATATTTGAATTAAATTATATTATGCTCCTATTAAGCAATCCTATGATTTAAACCTTTGAAAACGGCTCTTCAAGTAGGTATATAAAATATACTTAAGTTCTACCATTATCTAATATATTATTGGATTAGTTTGAAATATCTAAAAAATATAGCTAGGATTAGGCGCTCCAGAAAATTATCGGGAATTTCACTTTGGAATTCCCGCCCTTTCTCATGAATTCCCGTTTCATATTATTACCACCAGCTCATCCCTGAATATAGCTAATAAAAACAGTAGTATTTTTTTTTAGGAAATATTACTGAATAAGTGAATAGTACTGTGAGGGCACGGTCCTTTGACTACGCTTGGACTTTGGTTATTAGTTAAACTATGTTACAATATAAACTAAATAAAATGTTTCATTGAGTTAATACTTCTTGAAATATAATATTTTAGATTCTGAGTGGAACGATGAATGTATTGATTTTACAATGATGTGTGTTTTTTAATTTTTGTGTCTATCATCACGGTTTGGGGCAGTAAAACTGCTTCGATTTTCTTCAACAGTATCTTGTTTGATGGGAAAGTGAATCTAGTTGGTGCAATCGGAAGTCAAAATTTGAAATTTCCAATAGTTTTCAAAAGCGCCGTGAAAAACAAAAAAAAAATTAAGGAAAAACGCGAATTTTTACACAAAATCTGTTTTCGAGAAAATTTATTTTGGTTTTTGGTGTAACATTAAAACAAATGACCGTAGACACATGAAATTTTCCCTAGTTGTTTATATTTCCATTTTATCTACATGATAAAATTTTCAAAATATTTTAATTTGTTTAGAATTGTTGGAACGTTTTCAGTTTCTAATATTATTAGTTTTAGATTCTGAGTGGAACGATGAATGTATTGATTTTACAATGATGTGTGTTTTTTTTTTATTTTTTTTTTGTGTCTGTGTACTCGATAAGTAGTCGAAATAATGCTTCGATTTTCAACTTCAGTATCTTGTTCGATTGGAAAGTGAATATCGTTGG
>NC_042494.1:146368355-146372915 GCF_005508785.2 Acyrthosiphon pisum
TAGATACATGAAATTTTGACTGAATGTTTATATTAGCATTTCCTATACACCATAAATTTTTGAAAATATTTTGACTCTTTTTGAGCTGTTTACGGACATTTTCAGTTTTCAATTTTTTTAGTTTTTTTTCTATAAATATCAATAAAGTTTTATCTGTTGGGCCAAAAAGTGTAAGAATTTAATACAAAGCTCCTGATATATTGTTACAATATCAGTTGAAAAATATTAAAAATACATAGGCACAATTTTTTTTTATAAGCATTTGAAGTTAAAATGTTGACAAAATTTATCAAATTTAAAATTGAATAATTATTTTGTAGTTAAAAATTTATAAAATGTTCAACTTTTATATCTAAGGATTGAAAATTTAAAACAAGATTCCACATAAATATTTAATTCTGTTGCCAAAAATTCTAAGAAATACATAGGTACAGTTTATTTTTATAGTCATTTTAAGTTCAAATTTGGAAAAAATTACATATTAAAAAACCTGGAATAAATATTTTATTTATTTTGTTGTGATTGTGTAATATTATTCGTGGGTATACTTGAAACTTCTAAACTTTTAAAGTATACTATTATATATTTATGATAGTATCACGGTTTGTTGTTAATGTTTAACGCGTTATAAGTACCTAATGGATATTGTGATATGATTAATTTGGAATTTATTATAGGTACCTTCCTATTATAGGTCAATTTTTTTTTAATACCATAGATAAGTATATAATATGTCTTATACCTAGACTGACATACCGTCTCCGTTCAGAATCGTTTTTCTTATACAATGATATTATATCATTGAATTCAAAATTAATACCATCCATTATACAGTGACACATTTGTAACCTACTATACAGCAAAGCGACATCCACTTACCCACCTTTTTATATCGTATTTTTAATTTGTTTAATGCCATTATATTTGCTTTGTATTTTGATTCTTGCTCTGGGTTTGCAGGGAGAAATACTGTCGAAGAGAAAATATTGTGTCATTGTCGGTAACGATTTCATCCAATTTCATCACATCAAAGCTCAGTCATTATCGAAAATCCGATAGAAATATAAAATACTTTCCAGTAAATGACACACGTGACTGAAATATGTCACGTAAGGTCTTGTCAATCATAATAATATAAAGAATAGACTGGGAGATCATTGGTGATCCACAGTAGTGTAATTTTGTCATGTTGGAAAAAACAAATCCCCCAGTCCCAACTAGAAAAAAAAAATATTTTTGTTTATATTATATTAAGCATCAGAGATGCATCTCTGAGTACAACCATTGTGATCTATAAAATGTAAGTACTGCATGTATAAATGCATCATAAATGATTAAATAATGTATGTAGAGTTATGTAGATTCGTGTCATGATATATGCCGTATAGATGTAAAATACTCAAAATAATTCCATGAGGTTATAACTTTGAAACTAAGTCCGACCGACAAGTCTTGATTGCATCATTGCTCTTACCTCAAGGCACCATACATAGGTTTTCGAATACCCAAAAATCACTTGGAAGCTAAATTGCAATATTATACCGTATTTCAATATATTTTTGCAATAATGATTAGTGTTTACTATGAAGTAATATTATCTTAGTTATACGTATAGTTAGCATAAGGGGGGGTCGAGTTTTATGTATTATTTCTATAAGATATACCTACTATATTTTAGTACCTAATATCTACCTTTAAGTAATAATATTTATAGTTAAATACCTAAGCACTAAAACACGATTTTCCAGTAAAAAGAAAAAGTCATGAGAGGGGATAAAACACCCAAATACGAAATAGGATCTACGAGGGTCCCATATAGCTATGCACTCACTTATCCAGCCCCGGTCACGCTGTACGCCTACATATATTTTGCGTTGTGAGCGATATTCTTAGATACCTAGTTCAACGTCACGTGCTGGATCTGCATATTTATGTATTGTATAATATTAAAATAGCAATACGTTTTGTTTACGAAACGTTATTCAGGATAACAGGATCTGTGAGTGTACGAAGACGATTTTTTTGTAAAAACGCATTATAATTTATAAGCTAACCCTGATAGACCTGAAAGTCGATCTGAAATTGACTGTCACGACTCGCGAGCGCATTATCTCAATACTTATATAATATTTTTGTGCTGCGAGTATTATTGTTACGTCCACGATTGTTGTCGTGAAAAAAGCCGACCGTTGCAAAATAATATTAGTTAGACGTCTCTTTTATATACATATATCAGCACGCCTAAACCGGAATTCAATTTTGACGTGAACTTAAGCCCGTCGTTTCACAAGTTCGTGTCTAAAGTTTCGGCCGTACAGCCCTAATAAATTACTATACATTACGAGCACTGCGGAGTACATCTCATGTGTATGTGCGGCGTGGATATCGTCCCGTTTTAAATAACATCCATCGTGTGAGGTGACGGCAGAAGGATTTTCCGTGCCTTACATAATATAACGTGCCTCGAACACGCCAACTCGTTTTTTAGTAATTTTTTTTTTAAAATTATTATTTGTCTATAATAGTACGATGGGGATAAGACGCGATACCGTCGACTGATGAATGACGATGCGCACGATGACGAATGTACACGATTGATTTTCATAGTAGAACAACTGATCTTCAGTATACGCTAAATATACCAAGATAGAATAGATATCATTTTTTTGGTCACGAAAATCACTATAACTTTACTATTATCAGAGAAACCTGGCGTGAGCACATTTTGTCGGTCGTCTAAAGCCGCGCCGATTATTGAAATCACTAAATATTGCGGTCAGCTCTTATATTGCACATTTGATGCACCCATATTGTTTTAGGTTAGGGGTGCTACCGGATACCCGTACTTAGATATACTAAATTTTTATCATTAGTCAGGGTACCTATCGTCACCGTTCAAAATAGTTTTGGTGGCTCAAAACCATATAATGTGATCTCAATGAAAATCAAACCGTTCAAGACAACAAATTGTTTTAAACTTCAAAATTTTTAAATAATATCTTTTTTTCATAATGAATAATTTTTATGACTGCAGGTAAGTCTAAGAATCAATTGCACAGTCGTTCTGCGTCGAGTATTTTAATTTTGGTTTATTAAACCAAGTAATCAAAACTTAACGTAAGAAAAAACGATATTGTAAACAATATCAGTTAAGAGCCTTTATTAATATGTTGTAAATATATTTTTCACTTAATATGTGATATATTATAGGTAGATGGTTTTAGTTCTGAATTAAATGTAAGTAATGTCCAACTATTATTGTGTGGTTGACAGTGTTGACACAATATATGAATAATATGAAAAAGAGAGAATTAGAAAAAAATCTAATTAGTACTTTTTGGTTCTGGATGCCCACTGTAAATATTATATTCACTATTCAATACAATTAATGTAAAACGTAAATACGCAGATTACTTTTGTGAGAAAACACAACGTTTTAAAATATATTATACCTACATATGGATAAAAGTCGGCTTCTTGTAGTAAGGTACTTGTACAGTATAGGTACACTGATATATTAAGTCCCGCGTGAGGTGATTTTTATAGCACTTATTATTTTTACACGTTTAAAGTACTGGAAGTATTTGGATGTACATTTTAGAGCATCTACGAAAACATATAATAATATATTATATAATGTTATTTTTTTACACTTAAAAAAGTGTTTCTTATTGAAACCACAACTACCGTTAGATGAGTTAATGGTAACCTATATAATTTCAATTTATTCCGAAGCAGATCACTTTTTTAAAAATATTGGTGTATTCATTTTGAATAAGTACTGGATGAATGGTGTACTATAGTCTATAAATGTATTAATTACAAACATTAAAGATTGGATGGAAGTTCAAATATCCATACTATCTGATACTAAATCCTTGTTGATAAAGATTCGTTCAATATTTTATATTTAATATTTATAAAATAAAAATGTTTATTTTTAAAATCTATACCTAGTAAAAAGTATTTTTATTCGAAAAACCCTAACCAGTGGACTCATATTTAAGTGATTTTGAAGTAGCTTATACTGTCTATAAAATCATTTTTTAATATCATCTATAACATCTTTACTCTTTGAGAAGTAAGTTTATTTAATAACCTAAACATAAACTATACTAAAAAAATGTGCAGTATATTTTATATTGATCGTGAATTATTTAGTTTCTTTTAGGGACGATTATAAAAAATATTATATAATCTTAAAATAATAGTAATAATATACTATTTAATACCTAATGCATTTCTTTGTTCAAGGACATTTTTTTTTAAAAGTTTCATTGAAAGGACTTTTACTGAAAACTAAAAAGTCATTGTGAAGTAAATACTTAGGTAGTTATGTATTGTTTTATGTGTATACTTCCCAAAGCTGGGCAAGTTAGTCATTTTTTTCAACTATTTGAAGTTAAGTTACTTTAATAAAAAAACTAACTAAGTTAGAATATAAGTTAGTTTCTGAAATTGTCCAAATTTCTAACTTAGTTAGTTAGAAGTTAGTTTGGTGAAAATAGTAACTTAAGTATAGAGTAGAAGTTAGAAGTTAGTTTTTTTTTTAGATTAAAA
>NC_042494.1:146372965-146374428 GCF_005508785.2 Acyrthosiphon pisum
AAAGTGCAGTAAAGTTGTTTTCAGGTGGTATAGATAAAACGTCGATAATTTTATAAGCTTTGTGCATCAGAGTTAGTATGATTATCCTAGTAACTAGGAGGTCTAGAATTCAAAATGGGAATTTGAAGACTGTTATAGTGACAATGTATGATATCATTCGCTTAAGAATAAGTTTTTTCAACACTTTGGATGAATAACAAGACAGTTTTTGGCCTGTAAAAAGTTTGAGTTTTCGGTGGTTTGTTAGGCTTTGTAAATAAAATACTTTTGGAAATGTACAAAGTATTGAATAATATGACAGTCAGTGGCGTACATTCAAATTTGTTCTGGGGGGGGGGAGGTTCAAAAAAAATAACCAACACTAAAACCTTCTCTTTAAAACTACACATTTTCCTAACAATCACAGGTTAAGGGGGTCATTGTATAATGGGTTGTATTAGACTTGAATTCAATGATAAAATATCATTGTATAAGAAAAACGATTCTGAGCGAGGACGGTTTGTCACTCTGGATATTTTATATTGTTATTAATTATTTTATCATGTAAGTTGAATTAATATTATAATATTATAATTTTTTATTCGTTTCTATGGTGATAAAAAAAGCGTTAGAAATTAAAATCCCATTTTTTCGTAATTTTTCGGTGGTTTTTCCTGTGGCATTAAATAACTATTGAGAAAATCAGAAAATAACCTCTCTAAAGTACCATCTTGATCCAATTTGCTAAAAGATAAGGTACAATATGTTGAAATCGAAGCACTCCTTCTGGAAGAAATTTTGTATACAGGATATAAAAAAATAAAAAATAAACACCATTATAAAAACAATAGCTTCCTCGCTCCGCTCAGAATCTAAAATAGTAGATAAGAAAATCCATTTTATTTGACATTGTCGACGTGCGCCGACCTAGCACGGCGGCAGTCAGCAATGGAGATGTTGGTATTGTGTTTTAATGTTTCAATGTTTTTCTAACTTTTCATAATAACTTCTATTTTCATGAAATAATTACAATTTAAACATGAATAAATAAATTATTTCAGACTATTTTTTTTAATAAATCTTTAATAATCAGAAATCAAAATTAACCGAAAATAACCAAAATTAACCGGTATTTTTCAAAACCGGTTCTAGAACCCTTATATTTTTTTAAAAAACCGAAACAAAATCGGAACCCTTTAACAAATTAATTTAATAACCAGAACCGGAACCGGAACCGAAACACCCAACAGGTTCCAGTCCCTGCCTTTATGTAGAAAAAATTATTTTTGTTAGTTATTTTTAAATATAGTAGTAGGTTACAAATAAATAATAATAATAATTACATATAAGTCTTTATGTTATACTTATAAAGAAATATTAAAAAATATATAAGTTGTATAAAATACTAAAATGTATAAATGAATACGTAATATTTATAAAAATAATTTTTGTTGTCAATAAAATATAGAAAACTATGATATAAT
>NC_042494.1:146374478-146401426 GCF_005508785.2 Acyrthosiphon pisum
TTTAAACAATTCACGGTACTTAAATATTTTTCAACATGAAAATGAAATAGGCCAAAATAGTGAAATATAAAGACTTAAAAACAAAATAAATTAACTTAACTTCTTAAAATGAAAAATTAATTTGTTAATTTCACGATAATTAAAAAATAAATGTAGTAAGTTAACATTTATTAAGTAAGTGAAAAGCAAAAGTAACTAGTTAAGTTAAAAAGTTAAAAGTAACTTAACTTTTTAACTTAACTTTAACTTATTAACTCGTTAATGCCCAGCCTTGATACTTCCTATCAAATACACAATATGATTTTTTATTTTCTTAGAAAAATTGCATTATTTTTATGCGTAAACATTTTTTTTTCATCAGAAAATCCCTAACCATAATCTCCGAATTTGCCATTTTATTTTAATTTAAAAGGTATTTTTTCTTAAATACAACTAACATATAATATAATATACTGAAGTAATAATATCATGAGCACGTTACAAAAACGTCTTACTATGACATAAACTACGATTTCGATGTTATGGGTAGGTATATATTGTATTCGCAACTCATATGTTTATAGGTATCTACCTTGACACTTGACGTATTTGTGATTTATCCCTCATCACGGCTCGGTTGACTGATAACGGATGTGTTTTATTTTCTATCCACTAGGCATTACATTGTGAAAATAAAATACATACGTCTCCGCACCTATTGTGACGTATCCCGAATGATATGCGTTTGGTAAGACCGGATATAGTAAGACTACAGCCTGCTGACACAATAAGAGTCATAATAATATAATATTGTAAGGAAGAGCGATATGCCGATATTACACTGTAAATATATCCAACAATTTGAATCAGAGCTAATGTTTAGGGACTAGGACGGGTTAATCAGCTGGCTTTTAAAAACTCAAAAAGTTGCTTTGACATTTAAACATATATCATAATATACAGTTATATACCTTTGGATGGAAAATTTTTAGAATCGTTGTTTTAATAATTTTATCGAAAAACTGCTGAATATAAATATTATAATATGCAAGCAACCGTTTTCAATACAATCACAATTCTCAGAAAATTTTGTATTTAGATTTATTTAGATAAATTACATTCTTTCATATAGTTATTTAGTATAGTTGTTTTTCCTGGGATATAATGTTAATTATGCTGTGTTGTTCTAAAATACGTGTTTACAATACGACAAAAGAACAAACATTGAAAAGCGTTTGAAAGTGAATTATTATTTTGGTAAAATGAAAATGATTTAATGTTTTACATAATATAAATATTATAGTAATACAAATTTTATGTAAATAATAAATTTCATACGTCAAAATGTTAAAACGCAGTTTTCTATTGTAAAATGTTTAGTTTTTAATTATAACGACACTTGAGTACTTCATCCAACTGAAAACGAAGAATTTATTTAAACAATGTACGTCAATATAATAAATATTGTACACAGAATTAAAAAAGATCTTGTAAGCTATAAGTTCAAGAATAAACAATATTTAATTACAAGCTCCCTTTAAAAAATAATATGATGGCGTGTCTTAACAAAAATCCTCTTACACAGAGCAAAAACCGCAAATTAATCCATTTTTAATATCTTAAGTTGTGTATGTCCATATTTTTTTTGCCTAGTTTTAATAATAATTATAAAATTAAATATTATAATATAACAATATTATAAATCTTTAAGCTTTCAGGTTGTCGCAAATTTCTAGCTTATGCAAAACAAGTTACATCCTAAATTTCTTATTTCATGTAAATTGGGTAATGTACCAATATAATATGACATAATATGATTGTATAAACTTATTTTTTAGGGGGACGGAGTGGCCGAGCTGATTAAGGCGTGGGTTGCAACACCCGAACCGGTGCCGGTTCGAACCCGGCCATGGGTGAAATTTTTCTTCGGGCAAGTCATGGTGTCCGGAGAGAAGTGCCGCCACCCCCCACGCGGGCATAGATATACTTACGGGTGCCCACTAAAAAATCTGCCAAACCAAAAACACACGTGCTTACAATCCTATAATATCTCCCCTACAAACAAAAGAACAACAGCGAATGGCCTTAGATGCCGGGCTTCATGATCAATTAAAAAAAAAAATATATTTTTTAACAAAGTTACTAAGACCTTAAGAACTTATAAGGTATTATACTTTACTATGCGTTATTCATAAATTATAAATTATAATTATATAATATAATAATAATATTACATATTTTAGTCAAAATATAAAGTTTATTCCGCTTAATTTAAAAAAATATTCTAAAAACTCAATATAATTATTATTTCGATATTCTCGTTGGAAGTATTATGAAGCATTTTAATGTTGTAGTTAGGATATTTAGAAAATTAAAATAACAATACAAAATCTCTTTAGGCGTCGTATACGTAGGTATATTATATATAGTTATACTATCGGTAGATATATAACCGTAGTACCTACCTACAAATTTTCGTGGACAGACCACCCGCTCTGTATTTGGTCGGGCTAATAGCTGTATGCACTATGTGCTTATTATGTTTGTAGGTACCCACGACTTGTCATACTGCACTGATATACGTTTAACCACCCTAACCTTTAGCCGCAGAACTCGCATCAAAATAATTGGAAAGCAATTTCAGAGCTTCAATTTTATGAAAATGTATGAATGTAAATCCTCGCGGTGATTTGACTTTTTCACGAAAGTATTTTGGTAAAAAAATACTTTAGTTGGTGTGGATCTTTATCAAAATCTTGCGCAAAAATTGATATCCCACAACCATATAGTTCGAGAACATTTTAGAGACATCTCCGTACACCAAACTTCATGTGTCAGGGAAATATTTTTTGATGCATGCTGTAAAATGTCTCAAGTCAATAACACTTTGTTTTTGGGAAGAGAAAACAAAACTGTGAAATATAATTCAAAATCGTTAATAATAACGTGTTAGCTGATAATTAATTATATGTATTATTTAATGTACCTATTTTTATGTTAACTAGGTAATATGTTGAAATTTAAAATCAATTCTTCATGGTTTTTAAGTGAAAAATTAATACATTTTTAATTGGATCTTTATTTTATATGACTTGAGTTATTTGTATCATTAAGTTTCAATAAGGCATTATATGCACTTAAAATGATAATAAACTATATTTTATTTTTGATTCAGTGAAATATATATTAAAAATAATCGTATAACTATACCGTTCAATAAAATAAAACAACGTGAAGTTTGGTCAATGATAAGTTATTTATATTTATGGTATCAAAATCATAACTTGTCTTAAAATAGAATGGCCATTTTAAAATTATCGATCTCAACTCTTAACCAGAAATACGAGTTTTGTACAAAATATTAGGTACCTATATAATGTAACTTAAAATGTTTAAACCAATACAAATTTCACTGATAGTGAGTATTAGTTTTGACTTACGTGATTTGTACTAACAAAATATAAAAATGTTTGATTCTAATAATGCTTTTAACCTAAGACAAACGCATTTTTGAATCGTTTAACATGGTAGGTATTGGCGTATTGCAATAAAAAAAACAACAAAAAAACACGGGTCTCGTTTCACGTGCTTACATAATATTATGATTTATTACTATCGATATTCCATAATA
The DNA here is from genome assembly GCF_005508785.2 of Acyrthosiphon pisum. NCBI lineage: Eukaryota > Metazoa > Arthropoda > Insecta > Hemiptera > Aphididae > Acyrthosiphon > Acyrthosiphon pisum. The sequence continues at coordinate 146,378,089 of NC_042494.1, forward strand.
TGAAACGCATTATTATTATTTATTATTATTTTTGCTCGGATTTAAAAATTGTATATGTATTTAAAATCAGAAACATAAAATTATTCAAATAAAGTCGACACTCCGAGGTGGTCGTCTGCAGTACTTATAACACGGTAATATTATTATTTTTATTATAATTTGGGTCCGTAGGCATATTAAATAAACGCACATCTTTGCGGACGAGCGTACAAGTTGATATAAAAACGACCCGGCGTTTATTAAGCCTCACCGGATTAATATCAACGCCTATCTATAAATCACCGAATTCCTCGGAGGCCTAATTCAAGTGTACTTGCACGTCATTATAACGCGCGTATGGTACACTATATTATATTATATAGTAACAAATCACCCTAAATAGCCTTTTATACAGCGCGTAATATATATATAACTTCGCGTTAAGCTCTCTTTTGCGGTGGATAAGTTACCCCGGTTCGGAATTAAATAGCTTATGCCACGCAGCACCGCCGCGAAACTATTATAACAATATGTATAATGACTGCGAAATGATCTGACAGCCATGATCCTGTATACAGCACCGATTATTTGTGATAATGGTGCCGAATTAAAATACTGAATTTTTATTTTCACTAACATAGAATTTTTACGGAAAAAAATTCGCACAATTTACGTTTACGTCAAACTTTCAAGTATAACTAACGCACTATAGTAACGATAATAAGTCGAACAATTTTTTCGTACATAATAGACATAACCTTTCGAAATCATAAATTACTGTAACACTATAATACAAAAAATACACAGTATATTAATGTATATAATTGAACGTGTCAGTTACTGGCCAACTGACCAACGCAGAGACAAGACTATGATAGCTAGGGACTTGACATTTTGACAGTAACTATTCCTAATACTATAAAATGGTGCAATAAAAAAGGATTTTCCGAAATTCACATTTTAAAGAGGGCTCACACAAGGGTTTTAAGATTCAGGAAGGAAATCAACATTTTTTATTGTTTATAATAATAGTTGACATTGATCGCATATTGTACAGTAATAGTAGAAATCAGTAGTTATTTTATATACCTATATAAATGGTTGCCACTGGTTACATAAAATAAAATTGTTATAGTGATTGGATATAATTTTAACATAATTTGATATTATTTGGTCGCTTTATTTTTTATCTACGCTTATTACAACCATAACTGCATATGTTTTGTTCATTTCTGCTAACAATTGGTTACCTGTAAGAAAAAAAGTTACTCATTAGTTATTACTATCCGCCGATTTAAAATAAACTCTTTTATTTTTGTCAATCTTTTTTAAAAATTATTTTTAGACCATTACACCGAATATTAAATAACGAAATGTTCAATATTGAATCATATGTACTCTTGTCATGCTCAATGAAGTGCAAGGGGTCAGCTTATAGCTTAGTAAGCGTATATACTATTAGAGTTTAAATAGGTATAGGTATTTTATATATTTTATAAAAAGGAAATTACTTGATTAAGGAGTCATCCATTAGCGATAGATAACTTGATAAATTATATTATCTATTCTTTCTTTAAGATTCTTTTTCTTTTTTTCTTTTTAATTTATTTTGTTGTATCTATGATTTAATATTATTATATTTGTAATAGGTCACGATACCACTTCCTTTTTGACTTGTACCTGAATTTCATCTTTGAATTTTCTGTGTTTGGATGGAAAGATCCTTTATAAGGGATGACTTTGAAGTCGTTCGTGGAAGCGCGTATAATAGAAGCGTCCTTTATCATCAGTGATTTTCATATTAGCTTTATTACGCAGAGTTAGAAGATGTGACTGAGCATGGATATTCTTCGAAGTTCTATACTTCGGAACGTTTGGATATTATTTGTATTTTATTTTTTCACCATGCACCAAAATTGTACTCCAAATAGGCTTGCGGAGAGTTTTATAATTTAGTAATTTGGTTTTTAGAAGGGTGCTATTATTTATGTTGAAAAGTGGAGAGATAATATTGTACTACCCCTTGGGACACCAGTGTTCATTTTAGAAACTCTAGAAGTTTAAGAGCTATAGGTACTAAACTTGTAAGTGTCAGTCGCAGTTACCTAAGATTTAATTAAGAGGAATACGAGGAGGGGAAAAACTGTTTAATTTTAAAAAGTAATCTTTCATGCCAGACCCGGTCGAACGTTTGTGAAACATCTAGAAAAGTGCAGTAAAGTTGTTTTCAAGTGGTATAGATAAAACGTCGATAATTCTATGAGCTTTGTGCATGAGAGTTAGTATGATTATCCTAGTAACTAGGAGGTCTAGAATTCAAAATGAGAATTTGGAGACTGTTATAGTGACAATGTATGATATCATTCGCTTAAGAATAAGTTTTTTCAACACTTTGGATGAATAGTTAGACAGTTTTTGGCCTGTAAAAAGTTTGAGTTTTTGGTGGTTTGTTAGGCTTTGTAAATAAAATACTTTTGGAAATGTACAAAGTATTGAATAATATGACAGTCAGTGGCGTACATTCAAATTTGCTCTGGGGGGGTTCAAAAAAAATAACCAACACTAAAACCTTCTCTTTAAAACTACCCATTTTCCTAACAATGACAGGTTAAGGGGGTCATTGTATAATGGGTTGTATTAGACTTGAATTCAATGATAAAATATCATTGTATAAGAAAAACGATTCTGAGCGAGGACGGTTTGTCACTCTGGATATTTTATATTGTTATTAATTATTTTATCATGTAAGTTGAATTAATATTATAATTTTTTATTCGTTAGAAATTAAAATCCCATTTTTAGCGTTTTTTCGTAATTTTTTGGTGGTTTTTCCCGTGGCATTAAATAACTATTGAGAAAATCAGAAAATAACCTCTCTAAAGTACCATCTTGATCCAATTTGCTAAAAGGAAAGGTGCAATATGTTGAAATCGAAGCACTTCTTCTGGAAGAAATTTTGTATACAGGATATAAATAAATAAAAAATAAACACCATTATAAAAACAATAGTTTTTGTTAGTTATTTTTAAATATAGTAGTAGGTTACAAATAAATAATAATAATAATTACATATAAGTCTTTATGTTATACTTATAAAGAAATATTAAAAAATATATAAGTTGTATAAAATACTAAAATGTATAAATGAATACGTAATATTTATAAAAATAATTTTTGTTGTCAATGAAATATAGAAAACTATGATAATAATTACAATTCATGTCATAATTCATTTTTTTTACTCACTTTTGTTAGCACTGTTTAGGTTAGTTGCTGGTTCACTACTTTTTAAAGTAGTTATTTGAAACCAACTTAACAAAATCATTGTGTATTATATTAAACTTTTTTTTGGTCGATAAGTGAATCGGCCGAAAAGGAAAGGGTACGTTTTTGGTCGTATTAAGGTGTATTAATGTCCGCACGCAACTAACTGACTGTGTACGATCAAATGTCTATTTTGATTGATATACGGTACCCACAATTTCGTTATGAAATCTTTTTTCGTTGTTGGTAAAGTATAGTGTTATACTCAATAGTCAAATTATTATAACGTATGTTTGTGTATACACGGATGATTAATAATAAGAAATTCATCAATAATATCACAATTTTTTTTTTTTGGTCCTGGGGGGGGATTGATCCCGAAAACCCCCCCGTATGTACGCCACTGATGACAGTCCTTAGTATTGCTTTAAATATATATGTTAACTAATATAGATTTTTTAGGGAGATACCTAACAACTTCCATTGTAAATAGATCAAAGCAATGAGATATTTCAAGGTGATTTGAATCACTTATTGGGCTTAATTTGGAGTACTAGCTGATAGGATGATTATTGGGTGATAGATGTTCTAATAATGTATTTACCTCATATACATATTGATTAATTAGTATATCATGTTGAGGTTGAAATGTTTCATTAAGAAGAACTTTGAAAACTAAACTTTATTAATATTCGAAAATGCAAAGATTGGTCAGGTTTCTTTAAAGGGGTTGAGTGAAATTTCAACTCAAATAACTTTTTAGTTTCGCTCCATACGCTTCCATCTAAAGAGTTAAGTTAAGTTTGTTTTTGTTTAAACATGTAAGATATATTCTTCGACAGAATTGTTTTTAATGAATTTGCTAGTTTATTATACATACTTCTTACGAGGGTAGTCATGTGAGCTGATAAAAATATTCAACGTACCGGATTTTTTCTAAAAGTAGTTCGACAAAATGTTCGGGCAAGTGGTGAAAGTATTCTGTATTTTTATGCGCTAATAAAATTGTTAAGTGTATTTATATGGAAGCTATAGTGACTTGGCAGCCCTAATTTTGATGTTTAGCATTATAATCACTGGAATAAAATGACAGGCCATTGTGTAAAAAACAATCTAAAGCCATGATTACCATTTCAAAATTAAAAGTCTTTGTTATTAATTATAACAGAACATAGTAATTAATGTTAAAATTGTTAAAAATTTTAAAAAAAATATTATAATAACGTCTTTAAATTCGTAACTATAGAAACAATAACTATTGCAAGAATGACATTATGCGGGAGAAGGTATTCGTAATTAAAATAATAATAATAATAATTATTATTTTTTTATTATTATTATTATTATTATTATCTGGTTGGTGCGGTGTTAGAAAATATAAATTATAAAAAACCCTAATGAATATAACGATTGATTAATTTAAATTAATTTAATTATGTATCAGTTATATTATTATATATATACCAGATACCTATAGTATATAATATGGGTTAAAAAACGCGGTCACAGGATATATGATATTGAACGTTTTATATAATTTATATTGTATACCTACCTATAACCTACCTATAATTCACACGTCTGACAAATGTTATGTACAAATCTGATCATTACAGGTTGGTGGTTATCATTTTTATTGGATTCATGATTATCTTTAATATATGTATATTACTATTGGTATACGTATTATATGTGTTACGAGGAAAATGGAAAATTTAGAAAAACGATAAAAACAATATATGATTTGAATTAAAATACACGGACGGGATTTATTTTAAAATTGATTTAAACTATTTTAAAGATTATGTAAAATACTCGTTCATAGGCTTGTAAGATATGACGAATTATTATATTTTTAGACAATTATGGAAAAACAGAATATTTATATAAATCTGAGAAATATTGACGAGAATAAAAATTAAATAATTTTTAACTTGCAGCTATGTATTCCTTGATATTTCATGTTTTATATTGGAATATTTTGATGAGTAAATTCGTTTTCCATTTCCTATTAAAGTTCTGGTTCGCACACCGATCGAACGATCGTATTTCGGACTAGACTATCTACTCATAAGTCTACAATGACGAAAATTCACCGTTTTAATTTACCATTAGTGTAATAATATCGTTGCTCTTGTTTTAAACTGAATAATATGATGTGAAAGACAGAAACATTTTAATAAATTAATAAAAATGTTTAAACTTTTATTCGAGTCACAATAATCTGTATAATATGGTTGTCCATAGGATTGCATAGTACAAAGGGTAATACTGCAGTTTCACCTTCTTGTGAAAAATTATGTACTAAATAATATTGATGGGTCGAATTGCAGTGTTTTTATTTAATAATATTATGTTTACTCACGACGAGACGTATTTCGACCTGAAAACAATTTTATACGAAACTCACGTGTAAGTACACTGTATTTGGACTGTATATTTTATGCATTACACAACTATAGTACAAGTCGTGATAAGGTCCGCCGCCGCTTTTACCCACCGCCGCCGTCGCGTCGCCGCTGTGCGGGGTGTAATAGGAGTAATGAAAAATCGGTTTCGCCTGAAAATCTCTGGCACCGACTTAAATGCACTGACGACGGAGGTCGTAATATTATTTTTGGGGCGTCGCCGCGGGGATGAAAATAAGCGGTCTCGCCGCAGTAGACGAGGATTTCGCGGGTGCTCGCGGTGGAGACTGCAGTGGCGTCGTGCGAGGGTCACATAAATTTCCGTCGAGCCGTTTCCGAGAAATAGCCTCGGTAAGCTCGCATATACCCACACGAGAGAGCGCGTGAAACACATACGGCGGAGGAGACCAACTTAATACGTCCATTACTCGGGAACTCAATGGCTCGATGGAAATTTATGGTCAATTCGGGACGGTGGCGGCGGCGGTAGTGATGGCAGGGGTGTTGGCGGTAGTGGAAGTCGTCGTCGTCGTCGTCGTCCTCACGAAAAAATACGTCGGTGATGCGAACGAGGCGATTTTGGTATATAATATATCGTCTTTTCTTGTTTGTCGCGAATTGAAATTTTGTACAGAGCTTAAGAAAAACGTTTTATGGGTTTTAGATGATTTTTTATAATTTTATTTTAATATTACCATCGGAGCACGATTTCCCTCACGCTGAACATGACAATAATAATAATAATAATAATAATTATACAAAACACTACCACATTCGGTCAGACAAACTTAACGACTTTGTATTATAATTTATAATATAGGCATGTCTGGTCATAAGCGGTCATTTAGAATAACTATTAACTATAAACTTTTTAAAATGTTTTCAATCAACTTAGTTTAAATTAGTTAAAAATTATCATTAACTTGCCCAGGCTTGAATAATATTAATATATATATAGGCATCATCACGGAAAACTTTCGTGACATAACGATTATCTGCGACTCGTTCGGAACACTAATTTTATATGCAGTTAATAATAATTTCAATGTAAAATCGTCGGGTCTGTTATCAGTTCCCGAAACCTTGTACAGTCTGTGCAGTGGGGTTGTTGGGGGGGGGGGGGGGTGGTGCATTGCGCCAACCGCAGCAGGAAGGCACTTGTACCCGAACTCGATATTGAGTTCCGTATACGGCTTCATATCGGAATATTGGCGTTACCGACTAGAATATTTATAGTATAATATTATGGCTGCCATAGAGACGTCGACGACCACATAAGCGAAGACGACGACGTGTGTACGAAACATTTCCACCGTAGTCGTCGGTCGTAATACAAAGTTTATTATGCGCCGTGCAAAAGTCGTTTACGACTACCCGCCGTCGATTCGAAATTTGATTTCGAAATGTCAAACGTCGTATATTGTTCACTCCACTAAATTATTCCACGAATCGGGTACCTATATTCACTATACTACCATTGGTTACTTATGTGCGATGCGCCTAGCCTCGTACACCTAAACTACAACACGTGTAATAATACAATACAACACAATACCGAAGATCATTCCGTATGTGCGTGCGAATGTCATTAGGTATTCACAGAAGTAACACTCCGGGCGAGGCGTTTCGTCAACAACAATGAGATGCAAATTAAAATGTTTGACCCGATTCGATGAGTCGTCCGGATGCAAGAGTAATAATTTATTATAGTTAATAAGCGACGGTCGTTCTTGTGTATTACAACTGCGATATTGCCACCATTATGCGATATAATAATAATAATAATATATTGTAATATCATCATAAATAGGTACTTATATTATTACAATATTGTACAATGCGCATTTTCCGACGACAAAATATATTATAAATACGCAAACGAGTGGGCTGCAAACTGCGGTGCTCCGCGAGAGAGCAGAGTCGAAAAGTTTTGATAATTAGTCACATGATTTAGTGCGCGGAATAGACAGAAGATAATATATTATTTTAAGCCTTTAATTACCGGAAAACGCGCTGTTGGGAATGGGAAATGAGCCAATTTTCAGCTGCTAAACAATACACGTCACTAAATACTTGGCAGTTATTTTAACCATCGCAATTTCATTTTTTCGACTAATTAAAATAATATATACTATAGAACCGTGTGTGTGTATAGTGTTTGCATTATTATCATTATATTTGTACAGCAAATTCAAAATAATATATATATTTTATCCAAAATACTGCAGTGTACAGCGATGGTGTAAATAAATCTGTCCTTTATATTTAGGGCGGTATGCATTATGGCGTGTACCTATTTAAAATTCAAATCGAATCTAACAACCATGGGAGTTATACGTTACATAATAATACACTTCAGTTATACATAACATCCGGAAGTTTCAATTGTGGCGACCTGATGATAAAATTTAAATCAACTGGCCACAGCAACAGCGTGTTATTTACCGAGCTTTGTATTTTTCAATGTAAAGGTAGATAATAATAAAGGTATAATAAAGACAGATACAGGTATATATTTTTGTAGTTATAAATTAAAAATATAATATTTAAATTCATCCATGTCAAAATGTGGATGGTGTTCTTTATTCAACTCAGACATTTTGTTTTGTACCTACTTGGAATATAATATTATTCTTCTTGTGAATAACCGTGATTAGTATACTATCGATCTTATATTATATTATATTATTTATATTTTGAATTGGAGACAAAATTCAGCCTATTTAAGTCGACTGAAAATAATTGCAACAAAAAAACTATATTCTTATAGTTAAATAATATATATTATTATATTATTATTATTTATATATTCTTATATTCTTATTCATTCAATATACAGAACTCATATATTATAGTATTTGAAAATGTTTTTGAAAAACACCCGAAATATACCGAATGGCCGCGCTTTCGTTTCACCAGTTTTTCACAATTTTTTCGAAAACTGTTGGAGACTTTCCAATTTTACACACCCAATCCAATGTACAATCTGTGTCCGATTTCCGAACGATTGAATATACAACCCTATACGAAAGTTTTGGAGCACTTTCAATATCGGAAAAAGCGTAGAAAACAATAAACATTGGAAAACAAAGTGAATCGTTCCACGGCTGCTGATTAATCACTATCTATACTATATATTGTTATCCTAAAGTTTCATACGTCATCAACGTTGCTGTTTGAACGGAGATCGGAATTTACGGATCGTGATGGTACCTATACATAAAAATATTAACGTCTCAACAGAAATGGACATACCTAGGCACAGGTACCCTATATGTACGCGGTGTCTAATTACAACCGTTACACCTGATTCGATCAAACAGCTCGGGCAAAACAGAATTATCGTGACGAAAATATATTTTGTTACCTAGTGTTGGATTCGTGACGATATGGAGATTAAAACTTAACGGGATTTTCGAAATGACTAATTCGAGTTTGCATAAAATATTATACTTACGCCATAATAATCGATTGAAAAGTTCTTGAATCTCCACTGCAGTCGTAGGCATCGACATAATCCTTTAAATAAAGCTCAAGTTTAAAATACAATATTATAATCACGATAACGTTAATTTTTGTTATCATACGCGTACACTTGCTATAGTGATAATTAATAATATTAACAACTATAATAACTAAAAAAGTGATTTCTTTTATTTACCTAGGTAATAGCCGATATTTTTTTGTTTTTAATATTTTATACATTTACCGGTTTCAAGATTATTTTAACGCCGTAATCGAATAAATATAGTTCGTCAATCTCGACAGCATTGACAATATTCTTTGAATAAAGCTCTTTTAAATATTGTTATCATAAAGAACGTTAATTATTATCACAATGTACATATTATGTACCTAGGTATTGATTGTTATAATATTTACTATAATATTATGGTATAATAACTAATAACAAAAAAAGTGATTTATCTTGTTTAGTTAATAGATATTGGTTTGTTTTTAATAATGTTTTATAAATTTATCGGTTGGTATAAACATATTTATTTTAAGATTAAATAATATAATTTAACCTCCGCTGTAGACGAGTTTATTGACTAGACAGTGTCTAAAGCGTATAATTTAAAACATATTATAACGTACACATTATTGTAATATATTACGAAGAGTCACTATTTATAATATACACCTATACACATATTATAATATAAATATATAATTAATATATTGGTTTCCCGTTGTTTTCCAGCTTGACTTCGAAACTAATGGATTGGCCAGATTGGCTGTCTAATAAGTAATAACATATTATACGATGTATAGATATAATGGATAATATTATTATGCATTGTAAATAATAATATTATTATAGGCTGTTACGTTTTATACACTGTTATTAACTATAGTGAAGATCGTTTACATTTTTTTTTAGAAATTCTAGTGGTTACGTTTAGTAGTAATATTATACAGAGTACCTATAGTTAGTATTTCGGTTTAATTTACACGTATAGAAGTGTTCGTTTCAAGTGTAATAATAATTACCCAGGTATAGTCTTCAAAATTTTTAAGATCACGTGAGAAAAAATAATAACGTATGATTGCCTACGTCGTTTTGATAATATTATATTGTCGTTTTAACATTATATTCACTTAAAAAACGTATAGGTACCGAAGTCCGAAAGTATTGGTTATTTAAGTACCTACCTAGCAATATAAGTGTTGTATATAGAAATGTAAACCATCTTAACAACAATAAGATAGTCTAGACTATTTATATCATTATATCTATGGATATATACAGATATTATTAAGTTTTGACTGTTTTAACATGGTATAAGTAATATTAGTGATGTTGATACAGTAAGAATGGATAATAATAATAATTATGCATATACATTATATTATATATATGTACTATTACTTATATATATATAAGTAATAGTACAAAAATACATTAATTAGTTTGACGTGTTTGTTCTAAGTAGCATAATAAAAAATTGACGTTTGAAGTTTTATCTGAACAGACGTAATACTAAGATGGTCACGAGGACCACCTCATTTTAGACGGTGTTGTGATAATTTGCTTTCTAAAATAGTTTTACTCGGTCATGTTGAAACCAAAACTCAAGATAATATTGTTGACTATAGTCTATAACTTTACAACACATAATTATACGACGAACACTTCGCCAGACGTCAAATGTCTGCAGAAGAGTTATCTATTTCATCCATAACGTACCTTTATAATATTACCTATAGGTATTGCATACTTAAACGCGTCACACGATTCGGTGCACCTACCCGTGTAGAAAACTTAGAAATTGTATAATATATACGCATAATATAGTTAAATCGATATAATATGATTATATTTGACGGGGTTTTTAATTAACGTAATACCTACCGACTACCGTGGACAATTGTTTGAACACTTCCAACAGGAAGTAAAAACAATGGATTAAACTAAGTAGTTTTCAAACAATGTTTATTGTTGCCTGTTGGAGTTACGAGTAATGACAAATAACTGTGTATATAGTTATTGTTTGGCTTCAAAATAAACAGTTATATTATTATGCATTCAAAATACTTTAAAAAGTAAAGGTTTAGTTTGTGTACCTAAGTTTCGAGATAAATTAAGTTGAATAATATCTATTCAAAAGTTCCGTTTTTAATACGGATTAATTTAAAAATAGAAAACCATAGTAAGCATTATGCGTACAATTTAAAATCAATATTTTTAATTAAGTTAACGCTCTTTAATTTAATTTGACTTTACAATATTATATTGTATTACCTATATTATAATACTGTTTTCCTTGTATAATAGCTGCTTAAAATTAACGATGATTATAAATAATACCTCACAGCTGAAAATTGTTCCTTTATCTATCGATTACAATACGACTTCCTTGATACGTAATCGTGCATAATAATATTATTATGTATAGAAACCAAATTTATCAACATTATAATTCGATTTCTTAATAATAATATATAGTTGTAAGATTCCAACGTTAGTATTTATTAAAAATGTAATCCATAGATAAAAGAACAAAAAAACAAATAATAAATAATACAAAGAGTTTTATACTTAGTTAGTACATACTAATTATAATAGTAGGCACGAGTAAACGTGACTATATATATAGGTGGAGAAGTGCTAAAATGAGTCTGGCCACGGTGGTAAAAATCGATTTATGATTATTTAGTTATATTATAGAGAACAAGATAGGTAATTATTATAAAACAATTTGAAAAAAAAACATTTTCACTCTGATTGAAGTGTCACGTTTAGTTGGTTGGAATTAGTTCAATATTCCAAATTCGTACTTCATTTGAAGTTTGTGCGTGATACTCTTAATTTAGAAATTTAATGAACACGAGTAAACGGGAAAACGAGAAGGTATTTTAGGTAGGTATTAAACTTTGATTATAAGTAACCGAGGAGAAAATGGCAATATTGTTATACAACAGATTCCACAACAAACTCGACCATACCATGATAATCCACTTGTTGCACAGTTTGCCTCAAAAACTCTTCCAGAAAATCACAAAAGGAGATTAGGTACATCGGAACACGTCGGAGATCTCATTTAACGAAATCCCTTTAAGGTAAGTGCCGAGAGAATTCCTATATTTATGTAGGTATTTCATAGTTTTAAAATGTATAATATGTAAAAAAATAAATAATGTACCTACTTATACAGATCGTAATATTAATAAAAAAAAAACGTATAATCGTGTAAGACGTAAGTAACACTATTACACTAATATGTAGTTGTAGTAGGTATCGGTCGATATGAAAAAACAAGTACCTATTTTGAAAGTATTTTGATAATTGTCAAAAGCTATAATATTTATTATTTCCATACGTTACTTACCAATGCCTTATAGAAAACGTCCAAATTTAATATACCTACCTATGAACCTTTTTTTTTTTTTTTAAATTTGAATTCGGCAAAATTGTTATTGGTTGACGGTAAAGTTTTATTAAACGTTATTTAAAAGCGTCAATATAATATGTTCAAATAATATATGTAATATGTATGACAGTTATTACTTTACTAGTATGAAACATATTATTATATATTATGAATATAATATATATAGATAATATAATATGAACATCATTTTTTGATCTGAAAATAATTCTTTAGACTATTGTTCTCTATTTTGTTCCAATCATTTGGTAATGTAATGGAAAGTCAATACCTACCATATAATATCTATTCGAGGTATAATTTCCATTATTTTCGAGAAAATCATCAACATCGGTGAAATTGCTCGATGGGAAATAGTTATGATAGTACATTATTATTTGCTCTCAATGATAATTTAAACAATAATGATCGGGGAGCTTCGAATTTTGAACTGAAGATTTATGACGGTATTTTATATACTAAATAGTGGTAGCTTGAAAGAATTTTACTATTTTATAATATTGTGTGCTTGGCATTCTCGACTAATATTTTTTATTATTATTATTCGTTTTCATATTTTAAATCAAGACTTGGCAGTTTCAACAAAGGTCATTCGATCGAGTCTTTGCCAGTTTGCCCTATATTAAAGACCGTAAGACAATACGTATTTAAATTTGTACTCAGCTCCAAAAAAAAAATCATTATGCCGTTTATTTGTCTATGAATATGATCTGACCTTAAAATTACGTGTTCTAAAATAATAATTATTATGAAACGCGATGATTATGCATGTTTGTGATTATGCGGCCTCCGTGTTGTAAAATGCCTACGCACTTTCAACGAACCAGCCCAAGTGATTGTAGGTACTTATAATAAACAGTGGCATATTCCAGATGTGCTGCGCGATGTTCCTATTGTCTAAATACCGCGTTAAGATGATGTGCAATCCAAATAACTATAATACATAGGCGTGTTATAAATAAATTATAATTAAAACTGTCGATCAGCACGCAACATAATCGATAGGTACCTACGAATTATCTCCGCCGACTGAATGCGCGATGCTCATTGATAAAATATATTGTTAATAGATATTTTTATTACTATTATTATTATTATTATAATATTTTATCATTATTTTATCAGTATTATTGCTTCGTAGTCCATAGCTGTAGCGACGTACAATGGGTGCGGAGACAAAAAACAAAAACAAAATTAACCTGCTAGATACCGTATAATAAGCTGGGCCGGATTGACCCGACGGGGTACCAGGACTTAGGAGACTTCCCGGTGGGCCGATGGATGTACGGGCTGCTTGCTCACGATCGATGTATAGTGGTTTAAATCGAACCTCAATCTTCCTACCAAGTTTCACGATAAATGAATTTCAGGTTTTTTTTTCGATCACAGCTATCGGTATAGCATTGATCAAATCCCGAAAACTTGTCAAAGTTATAGTTGGCACCGGTTATATTGTGTGGTTACTGCAGGTTACATATAGTGGTTGAATCGTGTGATCTTGATAGATGTACGAAGGGTGATAATGTTATATTCTTAGCCGCCAAAGCTCGGGGTGATGTAATTATTATCGTTATTGTGACTTGTAATACTTATCGTTATCGTTTTCGTGAAGTATAGTTAAATAGTCGAGCTGAGTTTACAGTATTAAAGTATGTATTTATTCTTTTGTCAACCGTATATAAATAATATCTATAGTATAACATTACACTGCATTAATGGAAATAATAATTCATTAGCATAATTTTGAAACCACTATAATATATTTTCGATATTATTATGCATACGTTTAACATAATAGACTAATATGTAATTAATATTATGTTTGTTGCTACAAAATATTCAAATGTACCATGCTAGGTAGTATGTCTAGTAGCATTTTGTAGAATTTAGTATAATATTATGTCGGAAGTTTAATGAAATAAGAATAATTATTATAGAATGATTTGTAGTATACAAAATATATTTTATTTTATTTTAGATTCTGAGCGGAGCGAGGAAGCTAGTGGTTTTACAATGGTGTATATATTTTTATTTTTTATTTTTTTTTATACCCTGTATACAAAATTATTACCAGAAGGAATGCAGCTTCGATTTCAACATATAGTACCATATCTTTTATCAAATTGGATTAAGATGGTACTTTAGAAAGGTCATTTTATCAATAGTTATTTGATGCCACGGGAAAAAATACTGATAAATTATGAAAAACCTCTTAAAATGGGATTTTAATTTTTAACGATTTGTTTATCACCGTAGCAACAAATAAAAATTATAATATTAATTCAACTTAAAGGCTATAATAAATAATAAAAATACAATAAAAATATAAAATATCTAGAATGACAAACCGTCTCTGCTCAGAATCGTTTTTCTTATACAATGATATTGTATAATTTAATTCAAGTTTAATACAATCCATTAATAATGACCCATTTGTAACCTACTGTACAGCAGAGCGACATCCACTTACTCGCTTTTTGTATTGATTTGCGTTTGTATGGTGTCAAACAAAGTGTTACGCTAAATTGGTTAGAAAATAATAGTTGTGTCCAGCCCAAAAATGTATCCATGTTTTTATTATTTTTATTTTTGAAAAAGAAGTACTTAATATACAAAACTGTATTAGTTGACACGATAAGCATATAATATGCTAAGAGTAAAAAAAAACATGAGTAGATTTAAAGAACGAAGCCACTCAATGATGGCAATTTTACAAATCGATGTTAAAATACTTTTGTCATTTATATTATATATAAATGAATAAATGTCATTCGGGTAATATTAATATTAGTACATAACGAGTACGTTATTTCGAAAAATTCTAAGATGGTTTACGATTAATTAAAAATATAAATACACACTGCACACTTGCACTCTTGATGTTCAAAATATAATAGTATTTTATTAGAATTTTCGAACAATCCGAAGATATTTAATGTGCGTTAACTATGTTATGAGAAGTGTTTGCTGTGAATCAATGTAACATCATAATGCAAAACACTAACAAAAGTTATTAATTTGAATGTTTACTATAGAATCTCACGTGTAATGTCGTGGAAGCGTCGAACGAAACACTAAATAATACAATCGATTGCACAAAACGTACGAAACAATATAACAAATGGATAGAAAACGATAGCGAATAATAATACGCGCTTAGATAAATGATTATTATAAACACGAAACACATTTTATAATTATTTATGTTCATTAGATACCACTGTATTGTGACAAAATCTGTGATACCTAAAATATTAAAATTGTATTTTCATTCTATAAACTCATATAGTCCATAGATGCGTCGGCGTATGCGACAATCAATAATCGAACACACGTCGTTAATTTTTTGACATTATAATATTTATATTTTATAATAAATTGTAACGTGTATTACACGAGTTGCGATGCATCCGGTAAAAAAAAAACGTTTAATGTTTTTTGAGGTAAGTATAATAAAGAGCGCGTTTCGTGACTATCTATACTATAAAAGTAAGTCCATATTTTGTGTTAAAGTTTGGCTCCAAAACGACTTGACCGATTAAGCTTATATTTTTTTTTGTGTTTATAATTGACAGGAAAAGGTTCTTATGAAAGAAAATTTTATGAAAATCCACTGGAATAGTAGGAAATCTGGAAGTCAAAAACACAAGAGTGGCGCCATCTGTCCAGGAGAAAAATAAACATATTAATAATATATTTTTGTTTATTGTAAGGTTATAATATTATAATTTTTTATTCGTTTCTATGGTGATAAGCAAAGCGTTAGAATTAAAATCCCATTTTTAGCGTTTTTTCGTAATTTTTCAGTGGTTTTTCACGTGACATTAAATAACTATTGATAAAATCGAAATATGACCTCTCTAGAGTACCATCTTGATCCAATTTGATAAAAGATAAAGCACTATATGTTGAAATCGAAGCACTGTTACTGGTAGAAATTGTGTATACAAAACATAAAAAAAAAAATAATAACAAACACTATTGTAAAACCACTATAGCTTCCTCGCTCCACTCAGAATCCAAAAATGAACAAATTAAATATTTTGATTGCAACTCTATTTGGAAGCAATAATTAAAATAAGTTTAATCTTAGGGATCGATTTTGTTACCCCATATTAAATACCATAAAAATATAATATATTTTCTTAAAACAAACCCACATGCCTAAAAATTATATATAGAGATAATGGCATAGACTATGTCAACCACATTTGATATAGGTTTGTCTAAATAACACAAAGTACGATGGCACATACAAATTTACATATTTCCCATACGTGACACTTGCCCGCGAACGTGTTAAAATGTATTTTTATTTAATTTTACACAAATTATTTGATTCAGTTATAAAATGAAAAAGAGCTTTCAAAAGCATAAAAAAAAAAACAGAGATAAAGCTTTAAAGTGTATACAATATGATTTAATAATATACGTTTTTATTTTACCTTATACGTAGGTATTAATGAATACAAATAATAGACAAATCATGAGATATTTAAAACCTAAAAGGTCGTTATTTATTACAAAGTCCTTAATTGAATACACTTTATATCAAATTTAAAATCATACATTATATAATATATGATACGATTGTACAAAATGTATTATTCAGTGGAGAAAGGAAAAAATTATGTTTTTGTTTGTTTACCTGTTTAATCTTTTTGGTTTGTTATTTAATACTGCATCCTCTGTTCAGACAACAATACATATTTGTTTTTTGCTCTTCAAAATGTATTTACCTTTCCCCTGGGCCCCTTCTAATTTTTTACTTTTTTAATAAACTATATATTATTATACTGAAGTCAAATAATTTTTATGAATTTTCCCGTGAAACCCAAGTCACTTCTGATTTCTGAATAATCATTCATTTTTGATTCTGAGTGAAGCGATAATATGTAGATTTTAAATGAATGTGTTTTTTAATATTTATTTTTGTATCTGAGGCCACTTTTTCTATTAGAAATATGTTCCGATCATAAACTTTGAAGGATGTTATGGTAGAAAATTTTATCTAGTTGATACTTTTTGATGGTCAAAATTGAAAATTCTAAGTATTTTTATAAATATAATAGGGAATTATAAAAAAATACAAACATTTGTTAATATTTTAACATTTTAACTAAAATAATTATTTGGTAACCCAAGGTTACATTAAGTTAGACTGTCTTCACTCAAAATCGCTTTTCATCACATTTAATGAATCGATTAACGGTGACTTACTTAATGATGAGTTACACTCGACATTTACTTTACGCCTGTACAACGGAGTGGTTACTTTATACTTGACGAATTTTCTTAACTGAATAATAGGATATTAGGATAAAATTCATATTAAATTGCTTTCTCAGATTCCATTAAATATAATTTTATAGTTAATTAATTTTTTTGTTTTTGAAATTCATTTACCTTCGAGTGCTCTCGGACCTTTTCTCAATTTCTTTCATATATTATGTATAGTATTAATGCTATTTCATCTTATATCCATTTATTTTTTTTATCGTTTTTCTAGCGATCACTAAATCAAATCTGAATAGTAAATTATTATTTTTTTTAACTTAAATGTTTATAGTTTTTACGGAAATTAAAATCAGCTTAGATTGTTGTAGTAAATTCCCGAATCCATTAGATATTATTAGAATATACTTTTATTGTAGTTAATTATTTTTTTTTCCTTTTTAAAATGCATTTGCCTGCGGGTGCCCGTGTTTCTCTCTCCAATTTTTTTTTATTTATACTTTACTCGAGTTAATTTATTTTTTATACTTTTGCCAACTACCCCAAGACGTGACCTCTGAATAATCATTTATTAGGCTTAAAAACAAGAATATAATTAAGTCTCCGCTGTTTCTACTACAGAAAAATTTTATATTAAGTTACTTATTATTAATTTTTATATAATTTTCCTGACATCGCCCTTAGACATATTATAGTATTGATACAGTGATGATGGATAGTTTAATTACATTATTTTACTCGTTTGAGGCATTGTCCATTTACTTTACGTAAAATTGTACGTAATTTGCACTTCGTCATAAATAATTTAATAATATAGATCAGAAAGATGATTGGAGCACCCAAAAGTGCAAGTTGCTAACTAATATTCAGGTCAGAACTAGACGATCGTAAGTATATTAATAATCAATTTTCAAATATTGTGTAGGTATTGCTGCTTAAAAATATAAACGTGTATTACGTCAAAATTAAACAACTGTGCCAATGGTTACCCACGACCAACATTTACTGCTCTTAGATTTTTGTCAAAAAATAGTGTATGCATACTAGATATATGAATGTTATGCATATTATAGTTGATAATTATGACTATCCATTTAAAATGTAATTGAATTACCCAATTGTATCATTGTGAATGTATGTGTTATTATATATTATTATAACGTACTAGCTACTATATTGTGTGAATTGTAAAAATAACTGTTGAAGTTTCAAGTTCAATCCGAATTTGGTATTCAAAATTCTTTTCATACGTGATATATACCTACGTGTAACTTATTTACTTTTCAATATTTTTATAGCCTTCTATTGTCCGATGCGGAATATTGTATACGGTATTTTGATGTAGATAAACAGACAATGCTCAAATGATGTAGGATTTTAGCACAGGTAAAGAGACGATGTACGCAAACGATGACCACCGACCAGTGTGGTGAAAAAAAATCTTATTTATTTTTCAAAAAAAGTAAAAAACATGAATAATTCCTCTATATATTATAACACGGTTTACGGGTAGTAAAAAAAAGTCTGATTGATTATGCGACCGCAGCAAAATCACTTAACGCGTGACTCTTTACCGGGCGTTTTTTTTAAGTCAAGCATTTTATTCTAGACATTTTCTCGTCATCCTGGATGGTGAGTCTTGATCTGATCAAGCAATTGCACCCACATCAATATTTGGGTATTATAATTATAATATGTGTTGCTAAAATAACTCTATCTGCCTGTTAATAATCTTAAATAAATTATAATCCAAGTTCTAATCCATAAACCATGGTTAATATATTAACTATATATAGTATCTATATATATAAAAATGAATGTATGTGTGTCAGTGTGTGTGTCCCATGTTACCATGGCAACCATTTATATATTATTTAGAGATTTCCGTCCGTGTGTGTCTCCATATTTTCATGGCAACCAATTATATATTATTTTGAGATTTTCGTCGGTGTGTGTCTCCGTATTACCATGGCAACCAATTATATATTATTTTGAAATTTCCGATAAAATGTTTTGTATATAAATGGTTGCCATGGTGATATGTAGAATTATTATTCATATAGAGTTGGCAATTTTAATGGGTAACGAAGTGAACGGGATCAGATATTTATATATATATAGATAGATTATACCTCTGAGCAGAAGATAGGCTAATTTAAAAAGGGAGAGAACCAACCCCGGAAGGTGCGCAAACAGGAATTTTGAGATTTCCGATGGAAATTTTTGTTTTTAAATGGTTGCCATGGGTTTTGAAGCTATTATAATAATAATTATTGATTGCCGGGAAACGAAGTGCACGGGATCAGCTAGTATTTTATATAAATACAATATAATATGCTTAAATATCCAATACTTTCTGGCTACCCTCCAGGTAGTTATTATACCTATCAACCACCGCATTATAATATAGCTGTGAGAAAATTGTCTCACAATTAATACAACCCTCTCGCGCCACTACTGAATGTTCGCCATATCTATCGCTACAACGTACGCGAACAGGAATTCTATTTCCGTTCAACAGATAATTCGTCACAACAGAGAAAAACGCACACTCGCCTGTACAATATTGAATATATAGTACTCGTATTATATACTATTGAATTATTGAATACCGCCGTCGAATCGATATAATCTATCTGGCGACAGTTTGACGTTGCTGACAAAAGTTTATCGGATACACTTTGAGAAATAGGCATACCTAAATGATACTATCTAATGTCACAAACCCCTCACTGCCCCATCAGGTCACCCATCAAACAGTATACGCAGCGTAAAATACGCTCCGATAAATTTGGTTAATAAACCGTCGAATCGATAGTCGTACGGTCGATGATCAACGATGATTGAATATTATTATTATATCACATATTTTGACGACGCTGTAATTGTGACACGTATTGTGTGGGCGTAGGTATTGTGTATAATTATTGTACATTATAATATAACGTTGTACGATGTCCGTTGATTGTTTTCCGCGGGCGACGACGACGATGGTATTATATTGTAATGCGTTACATTGTTTTGATATTTTGAAATTCAATTTGCCACTTCGCAAGTTGTGTAGTTTTGGAACGCGTGGCACGACTGCGTATATCGGATTATGTGTTATATTATTATTATATTCATGATGTACAGGATGACAGGATTTATATACATGTTTAGATGAGTGGAGACGTGGAGCGGAGTGAGCCAGTACGGAGGAGTATCCTGAAAAAAAATGCCGATCCACTTCTTCGCTTTTCTTAACTTAATAAATACCTACTTATTTGTATCTACTCGTGCGAAATTCAATTTATGTAGGTACATCGAAGTATTTAAAAAAAATATTTTGCATCTGGATTTGAAATTAAAAAGTGTCGAGATAGGTGTGTTGCTATTCAAAAAATTGAAGACCTTAAAAAATTATAACATCATACAAAATTAAAGATTTATTTTCAATGACTTCAAATAAATTATGGCAATTGATATTTGATGTGTGCAGTCGATCATTATTATTACTATTTATAATAACTACTATAATATTATATAGTGTTATTACACGTGATTTATACAATCCATTACAATTTCAAGGAGGCTAATATTTTTAAAATTAATGCGATCATTGGCTGCGATTCTGATTGTGGGGGGGGGGCTAATAGCTAAGACCCCCTGATTTCAGCCAATTCAAACGTTATATGTTATTGACGTGCCTATACTATGGAACATAATATTATTGTATTGCAATAATATTAACCTAACTATAATAGGAAAATTAAATAATTTCTTAATAATATTATACTGAATATATAGTATTATTTTTAATTTGATCTATCAAGACTATGTCATTAATATTATTATTATAAATATGTAAAAACAACTAACCCATTTAGCATGAGATAAAATTTTTTGTTACCACACTTGGTGTACCTATTCAAAATACGTACACTCAAAACATTCTTTAAGTAAGTATAGTATGCAGTATTTGTTATTGTTAATAACAAAACCGAAAATCGTCAGAATGAAGTTCATTTACCAATTTACCATTCAATGTCATCTTATGGTCAACATCAACGCCCAAACATCATAACATAAGGTATAGGTACTATATAAGGTACATGACTACAGGACGAACTTACAATAATATTACATACTCATTATTTATTTCGAACACAACTTACGCAAGTACATATTATAAGCAATATAACTCGCGTGGATACAACACCTATTATACTGTACAAACTATATGCAGATAAAGTAAAATCTGATAGTATTAATAATTTTATTGTATTGTTACCTATATTAATTGATAAGCGTAAGCATCGAGGATTATCATATTATAATATAACGATAAAAACAAACCGCCGAAAATCCACTTGCGTACCTACTTAAATGGTCGTAGGTACGGGATTTTCGGATTGATAATAATAATAATGATTAGAGTAGGATGTCGATGACCTAAAAAAAATGCGAAAATGCCCTAAAAAAGTGCAAAAATGCGCTAAAAACTTCAAAAGATGTCCTTATAAATTATCTAAAAAATCATATTTATAAATAATAATTTTTATTAGAGATATGGGTAATGGTAATTTAAAATATGAATTATAAATATATTAAGCATTTAAATAATAGGTACATAAATAAATTTCAATATTAAAATTAAATTAAAATGAATTTATTCCATACAATTTATAAATATAATACTCGATAAGTGTGTATGATCGGCGTATGTCTGAAAGAGCACTTGTTACATCAATATATAACACTCAAAGAGTAAATCTTATCGGAACACGATAAATGTAATCACAACAAAAACCACACAATAATAATATTAAAATTATCTTTTACTACTTGTCCAAACGTTTCCAAACTTGAGTGTAACATTTGCCCTAAAATCTATAATTTGATAAAAATGCCCCACATTGTTCAAAAAGTACAAAAAATGTCCTAAAAGATGAAAAAATGACTTTAAAATGTTGAAAAATGATGTTAAAAAATAAAAAAAATGCATTTATAGCTAAAAATGCCAAAAAATTCAAAACAATTGCAAAATAAAATTAGAATATTCTGCATCAAGGGAGCATGAAACAAATTTTTAGCTAGGATAGCATTGTATAGAATCGAAGAAAAAAGTCATCAACATCCTAACTCTAATAATGATAATATTATAATGTTTGAGAACTTTTTGATTTCGCCAGGAGTGCCGACATAAACCAAACCAATATAAAATAAGATTTTGCTCGACAATAATATAGATCGACTACGGTGTGGAGTCTAATAATTCTTTATCGAACCTTTATTATGTAGGTATTGTTGTTATCGTTGTCGTCGTTGTTCGTACACAAGCTTCGCTTTCATTCCATATAGGTACACTCGTATAATATTAAAGTGGTATTTCAATGAAATCCGTCCCGTGCGTAGTACTTTATTATCATATTGACGTTTCTCAGCGTTGTGTCTGAAAGTCACTTATGTAAAAACAAAACAATGAACTTCATAATATTATTCGACGCCAAAACAATATCAATTTATCGTCGTTTGTTGTGTATAAAAGCGAGTAAACCTTACATACATATAATAACT
>NC_042494.1:146406031-146409076 GCF_005508785.2 Acyrthosiphon pisum
TATTACCTACGTATATATTATACATGAAAGATAAAAGTATGTATATACGAAATTCGTCTAGAAAGTCTCATCACTTGTTATTTTTGTATTTCCGTCAACGGTTTATAATGTACAGTTTGGATTTTACGGGAAGGGGTCGTGCGAGAAATTTGAAATTATTGCGACATATTTCTAAGGCTTCGCGTGTAAAACCAAAATATGAAGAAATGTCAAAAAAAAAAAACTTCGGGACTTGAAAGTGTCAAGAACTTTTTCTCAAGTACACGAGACAACGACTCGTATGTGTGTAAAACGTCGTTGGGCGCGTAACTATACGTTTTTTGATGCGATCAATTGCGTTGACTATATTATTTTCTTAGAGGGGGGAATGAGTACGTTATAGTCGTTTCAATCACTAACTGTTCGTGTTCTTACATCTGATCGTTCCGCAAAAACAATGCACATAATAGGTAGGTAGGTAGGTAGGTACCTATTACAGTGTGATTAGCAGGGAACGGACTTTAATGTCTTAAAAAATAAGAAAAATCTCCTTAAAAAATACGACCTTATGCCTTAAAAAAATTCTTTAATATCAAAAAAATGCACTGAAAAAATGCACTAAAAATATTAAAAATATTATTAAATTCGATAAAAACAAAATTTTAAACAGTTTTGTGTGTATAATATTATTAAAACTTAAAATTTATAAAAAATTCATCATTATAAAAAAAATATTTAAATATATACAATAAAAAAAAAAATTTTGTCTTCTCGTTTATCTTCTTTTTTAGCCTGAAAAATGTTATATGTTAATTAATAATTATTAATTATAGAGTTTAAATATATTTTTTATTTTTTTTTTACCTAATTTATAATCTTATTGTTACACTGAACAATAACATGATGCTTAATATTTTCAAATAAAAATCTTCTACGGTTATCTGTGAGTGTCATTTTGTATACTGAAAAACTTCGCTCAACGTCACAAGAAGTCATTGGGGCAAACTTCATATATGCCATATCATCAGCGGTTAATTCTTCAGATATGTCGTCTCGAGTTGTTGTATTTCTTTCCAAAATATTTGAAATATTTTTCATTGCTATATATCCTTTATTTTTTTCAATTACATTTTCAAATTTTTCATATATGGTTTTCCCTATTTTACTTTTATCTATTCCGATTTCGTTCCTTAATTTTTCAATAATACCGACTGCATCAGCTAACAATAATCCAGATGTTTCTAAAGCTGTTATATATTTTGGTAAGTTACCATAGTTAGCCTTTATAAATGCTAGATCAAATTCCAAACTATTATCGGCTAATAATGTTTGTTCCTTTTCAATTGCAACAGCGTCGTCTTTATCAAATTTCATTACAACGGATTTAATTAATTGATATTGTTCACAATAATATATAGCTGCCATTAACCATGTACCCCACCTAGTTAATATTGGTTGAGGTGGCATAGGAACTTCTGGCGCTATTTCTTTAAATTTTAGTACTCCAGATGAACATTTTACAAATATTTTTTTAACAATATTATTTTATATAATATATTTTTTTTTTTGATATTAAAGCATCTAATTTTGGAAAATGTCATCGCACTTCTTCCGCAACCCTATGTAGGCCATGTGCCAAACATGTGACATGTTCCATTTTCGAATAGAGAGCTTTAATATTTTTCCCGGCTTTGACCATATAAGGCGCTGCGTTAATGACAAATAATAGAATATTATCGTGTTTAACTACCTCTGGATATAATAAACACATGGTTTTGTCAAACAATTTCACAATTGTACTATTGTTTGTTTTTTCTAATTATTCCATATTAAATAAAAAAGTTTTTCCGGGGCACCCAAGTTCTAAAGTGCCAATAACTACGTTGGCAACAAATTGGCCTTCTACGTCAGTAGTTTCGTCAATACTTATCCATAATTTTTTATCTTTTAAATAAGCCTTTTAAATATATCTTTATATATTATTAATTGTGTCGTTGTATTAATTACTCACGTAATATTTTCTTATTGTGGATTCATCTGGAATGGTTTGGCCTGTGTGTTTAAAAAGAAAATTGCGAACATCAGGATGTTTCAGTTTATAAATAGGTATATTGGCTGATAACATCATATAAAATAGTTCTGAATTAAAAATGAACTATGTGTCGTCGTATTCAAAAACATTTGAGTTTTTTTGTTGTCTTCTTTTTCTTTCTTTCTATTCAATGCACGCAAATGTTTATCTCGGCTGCTATGTTGAGTATAATAGTAAATTTTTTTTCTGCTGCAACTTTAACCTCGCAAACCTTGCAAAATAAAATATTTCCATCGGTGGAAAATATATTTTCACCGAATTCTTGTACATACGCACGCAAACGAAAACGGTCGGGCGGCTTAATTTTCGGCGTCTTTCATACTTATTCGAATTACGATAGCGAACACAAATAACGACTCTATGAGTACCAACTAATAATCGGACACCAATTAGTTTTATATCGCGTATCGTAACGTTATCGAGATTATTTGATGGGAATTACGTATAGCCGTAAAGATAGATACAATAAGCCGATCTTCGTAAAAATAACTAAAATTTTATAATTCCAAGCAACAAATATATTATATGATAAAAGCAGGGAGTCAACCCGGGTTACCCGCAAAAAATTTTACTCGGGTTTTAACACGAAACCCGAAACCCGTAAAAAATTGTACCCGGTTTTTAAGACGAAACACACAACCCGTAAAAAGATGTACCCTGTTTTTAACACAAAACACAAAACCCGCAAAAAATGTTACCCGGTGTTTAACACGAACCACGAAAAAATTTTACCCGTATTGCAAGGTGCAACATGAAACATGAAATCCTCAAAATTAACTTAACTGTATAGGTACACTAATAATAACTAATTTAATATAAAATTATAATTATCTTTACCCAGAGGCCAGATTGCCAGAACCCAGTCATTCTTCTCTACTTTCAGGACATAGGGGTAATTAGTTAATTTGGAAAGACTTATTGAATTTAATATTTATTATTGTATACCTAATCGACTATAATTTTTATATGACAGA
>NC_042494.1:146409286-146443182 GCF_005508785.2 Acyrthosiphon pisum
AAAAATACGGCCTTTGGCGTATAGACTTTTTTTCGATTCAATAATAATAAGGTAGCGCCGGTTATTAGCTAGGCTGCCACTGCGGATGAAGTCTAGTCACGCCTACTCAAAATTCAAAACCCACAAAAGTGTAACCCGGTTTTAAACCCGAAACCCGCAAAAATTTGTACCTGGTTTTTAAAACGAAACCCGCAAAAAATTGTACCCGGTTTTGAACACGAAACCCGAAACCGGAAATATTTTAACCCGTGTTGACTCCCTGGATAAAAGACCTAAAAGTGGAAAAATGCTCTAAACATGTCAAAAAATGCAAAATAAAAGTTTCATTATTAAATTCTCTGATGTATGAATCGAATTAAACACTTAAAAAGCATTGCCCTATTCTACCCACTAAAAAATGTATTTTGCATCAACGTCCGTTCCCTGGTGATTAAGTTGTCAAAAATTATCTAACGCAATTGAAAAATGTCGATCACTCTTTGAAATTCAAAAATAGAACTACATTGGTCTCTCAGATTCTATTTTACTAGGTATGAAAAATCTTCAGTTCCTAGCTGTTTATCGATACTTAACTGTTTCCAATCGACTGGATTAGGTAGGTATGGGTACGAATGTACGATTAAAAATAAAAACCATACCTGTGCTCCTGAAAATCTTACATTATTAATGCGAAAGTCGAATATTATTTCAATAGGAAGTCTCATATATTAGCGTTGTATACTTAATCTCGACTCTACAATATGACTCTCGGGAAAAATCTCATAAACATCATAATATCACGCGTAGATATAATACGTGCACTCGTAGCACATTTAATTTCATGATGCGATATCACCGCTTTTGTATAATATTATGATGTTATATTTTATGAAATATTTAGGTAACTTACGCGTGTCAGCATGCCCGTATGTGGAAGTATGAAAAAATGTGACTCTTTTCCGGTATGCCGATGACGGGTAGCTTAAATAACGATGCGTATCCAGAGAAAAAATACGGGGGGAGGGCATTCATTTGAAAATTAATATTCACCTAAGATAATAATATTATGTTTATCGGAGAGCTCGTACAATAGTTTTATCATCTTGTACGTTTTTAAATATTATACAAGTATCGAATGCCGGAATGAATATATCCATCATTTACATTGTTATTACACTTATTGTTAAACCATTATTAATAGAGATGATATTATATTGTATATTATAATATGTTTCCGTGGTATTGTGGACTGTATCTGCATGGTAGATACTTCTAAATTAACCAAAAATAAAAAAATCGTAGGTGGTTTGAGTTTATGTCGGGTGACAGCCTACTATTTGTAAATAAATAAATGAATATCGGGACACAAATATGTCGGCTGGCGTAGGGTTTTTATTAATACAAAATACAATAATAATTCAAATTATAATAATAAATAACATAAATAAAAACCGTAATGGGTACGACGACGTTGGTCTGTTGGTCAACAATGACGGTGTTCCGTGGTTACGTTGAATAGTAACGGTAAGAGGTGATGGTGAAGTGTAGTGACGGTGAGGTGACGGTAAGGTGATGGTTACCAAAAACTAACACATAAACCTTGGCCGGTGTTGTAGGTACAAGAGAAAACCACGCAAGGGAAAAACGGTCCCGCCGTATGCGCACGTAAAACAGGTAACGGAACACGACTGGTGAGGCTGGCACCCTAGGGTTTTTAAGTACATATTTGCGGTTGCTGCCTAACGAGGATCGTACAAATTTTAAAAATGGTCGTACGAATTCATACAAATTATGTACTAAATTTTACGACAATTTTCGGAAACTCCAAATGGGTGGGGCCGTGATAATGTACGTCGCGGCTGGTCACCCAGGCCGCGGTATGGCTTTTTGGATGGTTATCTCCATCTACGCTATCACACTGGTTACGTAAACGCCTGAACATAATATATTATGTAGTTAACAATAATATATAAAGTATGAATAAATAAAAGTGAGAATTATAAATACGATTTTGAAATGTATAAATCATCAGCGACCACAGGAAATAAAAAAATACATGTCCAGGGGGCTATTTTCACGTATTTAAAAAATATAAAAATAGCCCTCCCTCAGGTGGTTCGATTGACTCAAAACAAATTGTTAATCCATTGTTAAGTTATTTATTAAAAATGTCCACCATCCAATTATTAATTTATTAAATTACAACAATTAAACGCCGTTAAAATATAATATAGTTAGATTAACTGTGAATCGATCAACGTTTCTCTACTATTGTTTATGTCGATTTATCTACGAATGCTCAATAACCACAATATGAAGTTAGTCAATCTCTTGCAGTGGCGCCGACTTGTTTTTAATTTGGGGGGGCAAAGTATAAAAATTAGTTACCACCTTACCCACCACCCACATGATTATATTTTAAATTCAACTATCACAAAGCAAACACTGGGGCGAACCACCCCATAAAAAATACGCGTTCGGTGCCTCTGATCTCTTGCATCGTGGATTCGAGCCAAGTTTTTACCCATCTATGAGTAGAAAAATGCGACGTATCTCGGCACCGTATGTAAGGAGTAAGGACCCATATGCAGTGCTTACCTAGTTCCGTTCCTGTTTTTGGGAGCGCAGTGGTGAGGGATGGCAATAAAAGTCACGGAAGATATGTGCACATTAAGAGTTTTCGAATATCGTAATACAGTGGCGTCATTTCAGTTTTTGAGAGGGGGGCAAAATTATTGAGAGTCCATAATAAAACTGAAAAAAAAACAGCTTGCTAATAATTACATAACATTACATTACAATTGCATTTTTATCTCAATGCAAATGCCTTATTACATAATTTTATACTTACTACTTACTTATTAGTATCATAAATTCTATCGTAGGCAAAAAAAAACTAATTTTTTTGAGAGCCAACAATGACTAAATAATGAATTCTTATATAGATATCATGTCGAGGAATAATTATATATATATTACCTATTAGCTACTGTATGAAAGCCCAAAACTCATACCTGCCCCGATAGCGGCCAGCTAATGCAGCCTCCCTTCCCCCCACATTGATACCACTGCCATAACATATAGACATACCGAAAGTCGAGACGTCGTTACTGCGAGACGACTGACGATGGCGTGACTGAGCAGTCGTCGCCACATCAAAATAATTCATACCCTAAACGGGCACCGTGCAAGCGTCCTATTATATCATGCGGCGAACATCACACTCGAACGTGTGTCAGCGCCGTGGAGTTATATTATTTCACACGATGTGACATCGCGTGTTACATATTATATTACATTACAATGACGACCTAACCTATCCAATTAGCTGAGTGTTTACAGTGCATAAATATATGACGTACCTGCGCTGTATTCGATAAATTAATATACGCATTATACGGGAGAATCGATCTGCAGACGTTTCTACTTGTACAGGGCGACTTGTTTGTTTTTCTTCGTTAAAAATTAGTATTATACGCCACTATCATAAGCATACCATGCCAGCTGCACTTGGATGCCCAGTAAAAAATGCCAACTCTCATATTGTACGATAAAAAGTAAAAATTTAAAAAAACTTATAATTACATGACATATTTTCTGAGTGATAAATAATATACTCGTAAATAAAGATTGTGCAAATTCTTAAAATGCCCATGCAAATTTATGATAACCAATCTATGCTAATAATTTCTAAATATAATATTATTTGCCATAACGTTTTTAAGCTCAGTGGGGTTTTATAGTACTTACGTCGTATGTAACAATACCCGAATTTTTGATAAAAAATTAATTTGGGAAATATAATTACCATCTTTACGTTGTTTTCTGCAGTCTGTATTGTATAGAATTTATTTATGTTTCTTGCAATATAAATTGGGTACAGTTTAACATGTATTGTTATAATATTGTTTTCGTTTTGTATAGTTTAAGCACCTTATTTTTTCAAAGTTAAATGCAATATTGTACTCAATAGTCATTAGTGTAACAATGGTTTTGTTCCGTTTCTAAAAAACTCAACTTTCTTAGAACAGAAAATTATATTATGTGTTTACAGTATTGTTGTTGATACTCGTATATATATATTTTGATATTGAGATCTTAACAAGAAATATTATATGTCAACTTAATAAAAGGTATTGAAAAAATGTATCAAAAACAAGAAACTATACTGGTATGCTGGTAGCATATTGTGTTCTATAGAAGTAAAATTATATGAAGCATTGAAATCTTTATGTTAAGAACAAAGTTAAGAAGGATTTTAAATTGATAAATCGATAAACGTACATACATATTATTACAACTATAGTTGTTAAGAAAGCTTGATATTAAGGGAAAAATTTATTGTATTAGATTCTGAGCGAAGAAATGCATTGGTTTTCAAATAATGACGTAACTATAAGAGAGAGTTTTTTTCCCTGTGGCTGACATCACATTTTAGATCAATTAAAATGCTTCAACATTGAGGGTATGTGTTTTTTGGATCTAGTTGGTCTACTATAGAGGTTATTTTTCTCATTAGACATATATTTCCCTGGTAACACCGTCTCCGAGTTTTCGGTTGAAACCTGCAAGGGTTTTCGCTTATGCAACGTTTGTGCAGCAATCCCCGATGAATTTAGAATCAATTTAATTATCTACTATAATATAGATAATTAATAGAAAAGAAACAATTTCGACAGCTTGCATATTTTTAATCATTATAATAAAGCGTGAATTTGTCAAAAAAAAAAAAATATATGTCTTACATCGATATTTGATATTATTTTGTTCATTACGATTGGTACTATACCTTTATAATATTATTTCTATTGCAATATTAAAATAATCATATGAACTCTGAAGCAAAATAAATTTCAATACAACTTTAAGTTTGTGATGTGAACAAAAATTAAAATATATACATATACCTACATGACTATTCAAACAATATATAAACTTAATTAATTTTCGCTTGTACTTTGAACGAGGGTTCATTCCGCGAAATGCCGAGGTGTGCAGAGTTTCCGATTTTGCGTATATGGGTACCTGCTACATACACTGTTGTAACAAAGTACTCGTCGTTGTATAAATTATAATATTGTCTCGTTACGATGGATGACGTGCGGATGTAACTACCGGAAACGTGACGAAGGGGTTTGTGAAATTTGGACCGGACGTAGGTACAACTGGCGCGTGGCCGAAGGAATGCCAAACTCACGTCGGATGCATACAGCGTCGACATGATCGCACTTTTTACGTCGTCCTGATGTAGGTACGGTGTACACACGGCTGCAGTTAAGTATGATTATTTGATTGTACGCGTGCGCAAACGACTATACATGCGAACTGTGTTATAAAGCTGGTCGATATACTATTATAATTATATACCTAGCCGGTAGTATCCGAAATTTGATTTGTTCAGTTTTTATTCCATGTTAATTGCCATCCACATATCAATACCCAACAAACATCTGACTGCAGCTTTATTACTTATTTCAAATACATATATTATTATAATCATTTATAATAATATCCAATTTTTTTTCCACCCATTTAAACTACAACGGATTTACACTCCTGCTATTCCGCGCACGAAACGGCGGAATCCTCTCAATGATAATAACACTCTCCGTGTATATATTATTATATAATTGGTCCCAAAACGTGAACATTATCGCTCTTTGAAAAAAGGTGCCATCACAAAACATAATAATATTTTTGTGAAAGCGATTCCACGCGGTGTATGCGGAAAACGGTTTGAAATCAGCGAAGAGTGCGTTACCGATGAAAGGACGTGTTCTCCTGCAGCACGTTTGATATGTTATTGCGATCACCGCAATAATTTCTATTCATTCTTTCGTACTCTTATAGGCCACGATGAACTTTGCGTCGGTACGCCTATTTCGATTACGGATTGAAAACAGTTACAATTATTACCTATGTCGAATGGTTGACCTGTATAATATTATCTACAATGATTAAAACTGAAGAATAGTACAAAAACAAATTTATATTTCCGGATATTATTGGTATAAATAGGCATTAATACGACTCACTCATACTCGTTTACGAAAACTTTACGGCGTGATAGGCTGCGCGCTGGCCGCCGAACCGCCCTGTATACACTCGATGCTATTATATTATGACTGCAGGCGTATACTGCGCAGCCTTGACGTCATACTTTATGAACTTAAAATGTATACAATGTTAAATTTTACTATTACGTTTATAATGACGTTATTATAATTATTATTATTATGGAGAATCTAAAATCATTTCCGAAATACGATCGTATTTTTGTTGCGTATAGTCGTCCGGTATTATAGTCGTGCCGCGCGTATTATAAAATATTTGATATTGTGGTGTGCGCCTCGACGATAATATTGCAATTTTATTATGCTATATTATAATATGATACGTCGACACACGCGTATACCATCGCGTGTGTTATATCCGCCTGGACTCTGTGGCGTCGGCCGCATTATAATATTATACGATATCGTCGCACTCGATAATATTATTATTGTTACTACAACTATCGTCTATTATTAATAATAATAACACCGGCTGACCAACATATAATATGTATCACGCTACGCCATCGTAACAATATACAGGGTGTAAGGTGTTACGGAAAGACCTGACAAATGGAATACATTTTGTACTATTCAATATATTATTGTGTTAAGCTATTTATCATTTATATAATTTTCATATTTTTTTGTCGTGCATTTAACTGTATTATCAATATTTTTTTTTCTGGTCTTTCCGATACACTCACATTGTTTTACTGGTACCTATGCACGCTACGATAATAACGTTATGCACGCGCGCCCACGCGAATAATGGGAATTCGGTTTCTGAAACGCATGACACGACGTATATTGTAATTGTCCAGCTACTTTGACTCTCGACGAAAGTTTCGTTTGGTTTTCTCCGAAATTTGCGACTTCCGCATCCGCGTTCGTAATAATATTCTCGGCGGGGTGGTTCCATTTTAAAAATTATTATATTTTTACATTTTCGGGTTAATGCGTGATCCAGCCTCCCGTCTAATCTTGACGAAAGTTTCGTCTAGTCTTCGCTGAAATTCCCGACTTCCGCGTTCGTAGTTAAATAATAATATTCTTGGCCCCGAAAAATTGATGTGGCAGATAGACAGGGTGAATTATGGCAAGGTAATGAATAAGGGTGGCTATGATTGATTCTTTTCGTTATAAATTCGTTCCGTATGCGTATAATCGTTCACCAATTTATTTTTTGGGGTTTATTTTTAATATTTTACATTCTATTTTCAAAATTATTATATTTTAACATTTTTATAGGTGAATGCGATCACAAGAATACATTTTAATTATACTAGTGAATCTATAGTATTATGTCCAAGGTCTGCTTAAGCATCACGCGAGTTGAATAAAAATTTGAATAATTTTGTCCATGCAATATTTATTTTATTAAAACTGGTGATTTGATTATCACTTTTTTGCAATATTATATTAATTTCACGATATTTCGGTTACACGATGCTTGGTCGGTGCAGCTGGTGATTCCATATCAACAGCCATCGTCATTACAAAATATATTATTCTGTTCATCACATCGCGACATCGCATGATATTATTATGAATTATCAGATAATGTACCTATCTGATATGGATATACGATTATAAACACAATATGATTATTATCCTCGCAGCGTCCTGTATTCATTATTAATGGACACGATTAGTTAACTGCGGCGGTGTTCCATTATTTGAAAATAGTTCAAATCTTAAGACGAAATGAGATGATATCCGTGTACTACTTAGCAAGTATCTATTATATAACAACATACACCTATTCATGAACGATGCCTGCGAAAACTATAATCATTTACGCTTTAGAAATCCAAACAATTTAAATAAGTAGGTAGGTACTCGGACTTCACCGCGTACGCAATTCTATATTAATAATGTCTCACAGCCACTCGATTCCCCCGGAATTCCCTTTATAATGTTTCGAATAATCGTAATAATCGTCTTGACGAAGTTTCAAGAGCCCCTTTAAAAGTTACAATATTAAGCTAACCGGATATAAGGTTTCAATAATGTTCACTTTGCAGCTCTAAGTATCCAAAGATTACGTAGCACAATATAGTATATATTATAGGTACCGGAAATATAATATGACATCAGTAGGTATTTGCAAAGTTTAAAATAATATTATACACATCTACATTTTCTCTTCAGGTATTTACTTTAAGAATGATAAATGATACCAAACGAATATACCTAAAGGTGCTTAAAATATTATTTGTTGTTAAGTTCTATAATATATCTTATGTATTTAT
Organism: Acyrthosiphon pisum; assembly: GCF_005508785.2. NCBI lineage: Eukaryota > Metazoa > Arthropoda > Insecta > Hemiptera > Aphididae > Acyrthosiphon > Acyrthosiphon pisum. Next base: position 146,417,574 of record NC_042494.1, read on the forward strand.
TATTTGTGAAAATGTACTTACCTTTTACATACACGATGTACCTGACAGAAATATCTGACAATTGTAATTATAACTAATAACTGTAATACACATGCATATTTAAGGCCGTAATTTAAAACAAATATTTTTTTGTGTGGGAGGGGGGGTCCGGACCCTTGCCCCCCTTAAGCCAGGGTCCTATGTGAATTGCACACTCAACACTCCCGATAATTATTTCGCCACTGCCTATACTCATTAAAGGAACAACATTTAAAATCTTCATCGATGCATCATAATTACATACCTATATAATATTATATCGTAAACATAATATACTATATTATTGTATTTGAATTTTTAGATTTATTTCATTCATAACATGACTTATCCCACGCGGTTTTTCATAACAATTTATATTTTTTGATCACAACTGTCCGGGGTGAAAGCAGTTACGATCAATAATTGATTAAATCTGGTATCTATTATTTAAGGAATCGGAACTCACCAACGAGTTTTTTACTTTTTTCTCACTCAATGTATGTGTTTAATGATGAAGGAATAAGATAAAAATAATTGCTAATTCTGTATGATGAATATAATCGACATTTTATTTGTTGGCTTGTGGGTCATTCCAATATTTTTAGTACTGGACCGATATTTGTTATTATCATACTAAAATTTGATGTTGTTAAGCTACAGCCTACCCTTGTAACCCCTTGGTTAGGTTAGAAAGAGAGAAAATAATATATTTAAAAAACATAACTCATAAAAAATAAATTTATACAAGTAATATAGTTATATAGTTTAAAACATTGATTAAATGATGCGGAAAATTGTAAAACTTTTCAAATTAATTATTACTTTGATAAAGTTACACAAAAATACCCGTGTAATACTGTTATCTGAATTTTTAAACACAATAATTAATCTAATGTTTCAATTAATTAATTAGATCATTTTGTTTTATTACGAACATAGTTTGTTGATTAAGTATAATTATTTTTTAATTGAACATCGAATCTCAGAACATTATATCTTACAGTTTAATTTTCAACTATTTTATTAAAACATAAATTATACAGGTACTGTGAGTTTAATACTACCCAACAAACACAAACCTGTCTTATAGTTATATGACATATTATTATGTATTATGTAAAATTAACGTGTTTAAAAAAAAAAATCTACATTTCCAAGTTATCGTTGTACAATTTTTTTGTACCCTAAGATCTGAGTTCCACAAAAATGATTGAATACAATACTGTATATTTATGTATACTAGAAATTATACTCTTGTATAATGTATTTTTTTTCAGAAGAAACATTATGAGGAAATTATTATATAATGTTTACCTTGGGGCATAGGATATACGACAACAACAATGTCATCTAAAATGAGTTGTGTGACGTACGCACTTATGCAGTTTTATATATTTTGTTATAATACGTTTTTTTTTTTTATCCTGTTTTGCTTTTAACGATATGTCCCTTTTCAGAATGTTATCAATATTATATTCTTTAACAGTCATATGGCATATTTTTTTAAATAAAAAAATCATCGACGTATCATGTAAATAAAAAAAAATATTATAAAATATACGCTTATCATTACTATTATTATTCACTTCAATCATATTTTATCAATTTATGAAAATATTGAAGACGTTTCGACATTCTATATATACTAATATGTATTTATAATAGGTAGGTGTACTTATACTAAACAATAATATTATGAAAGTTTATACTTTTAACAATAATCTAAATGTTAAACTTAAACCAAATTTAAAAACGCAATTTGACGTGCATGCTCACAATCCACTATTGTTTTTGGCACTGATATCTTTATGGTTATACGACGTTTTAAAACGTTTACACATTTGATTGATAAAAATTACTCGTGAAGAGACTGCTTATTCAAAACGGTATATAATATTATGGTATATGGTATTATGAGTTTGGCGAGGCCCACAGATAAAAAACAAAATTTATTAGGGTAAACATATTATATTTTTGTCACTCAAACTATAGGGTTACCTATGTACATTTTTGACTTTGCGAAGAAAATATAAAATACAAACTAAATTATTATGACACATGTGGTGAAAGGCAGAACAACTTATTTTTTTTTGGATATTATTATCCAACCTTTTTCGTTTTATTCCGTCTCCCGGGTAACGTTGTTAATAGACTACACTGCAGGCCACAGAAAAATGGAGCTCAGTTTCCCGCGATCCCTTTGACAATTGAGATTCAATTTACCTGCAATACTTTGCAAAAATAAACCAGATAAGATAAAGACGTTCCACAAAAGCAAATACGCTCTATAGTGTAGGTACTTTTTTTTTTTTGAAATATGGCGTTATTAAGTTTTCGTATGAAAAAGTTTATTCTGCAGAGAAAAAAATTGTCGTGGGCTGTACAAAAACGGTTTTTAATATATAAATAAATTAAATGCAACGGGGCTAAATGGGTGAAGTACCAACATAAAAAAAAAAATGTATTAATTTTTATATTGCATATATTTTAAAATATACGTTATAGTATAGTATAATATAGTACTTAAATAATATATATATATATATATTGAGAACATTCTATATATTATATTTGTATTTACGTCGGCTACATCAAGAACACATACCAATGTACGAAATTAAAGCAATAGTACTGAACGATGGACTGTATTACTGGAAAGCTTGTAAATCATGAATACGTTTGAAATGGTTTTAATAAACCCAAATTAAAAAATTCTGGAAATGACAAACGTAGCACGTGCTACTCGAAATTTTCCACTTTGAAGTAAATTTTTGAATAATAAAATATCTGTATTAAAAGGTAACCATTAATTATATACCTAAATACCTAATATATACCTAGTGGGAATAATCAGGTAATTTTTTCATTTTATTCGTTTTTATGGTGATAAACAAAGCGTTACGTGAAATCAGTTAAAAAATAAAATATCAGAACCCAGCCAAAAAGCATATTTATGTAAAAAAAAAAAGTAAAAAACACTTTTAAGCCCCCACAAAATTTATTGTCATATAGAAATGTACGTTTTAAGTCTTTTAGATGTATATTTAAATATTATGTTCAAATAGATTATCCAGTAGAAGTCCTGCTGTAATATTATGTGCCAGTACAACACACGTTTGTACATAATATTATATGAAATACCATAATATATGGATAAGACAATAATTTTATTATTGTTCATATGCATATCGAACCCGTACGGTATTTCTTCTACCAAATGAATTGCACAAAATAATATACCATAACATACGTTTGGCGTAATCAGTGTGCAGCGAGTGTCTTCCTTATAACATATATTTAGGAGCCTTGAATCGAGGACGTATATATAGGTACTATAATATAAAAACACAAAATTAATTTAAAACAAAAAAAGTGTTTAAAAGTATCAAAATTATATTGATCACTATTCACTAGGTATAACAATAATAATCATAATATTATTATAAGTGTGACATATATAAATTATAAAAAATAAAAGTGGAACATTTAAATTTCATTCGAATCTAATTTAATATAAAACCCAAAAAATGTTGGATAAATCACTTAGTTTTAAATAAAAAACAAAGTATTATAATAATGACCTCGTTGCTTACGAACCATAACATAATAATTATCGCAGCAGGGTTGGTTAAAAAAAAAATGATATATATCAGTGCTGTATACGTACATAATATAAAACGGCAAGATTTAGATACAAAAAAATAATACCTACCCGAAACGTTTCAGAACGAAAATAAAGACAAAAAAGTTGTAAACATATTGTGTTAAAAAAAGATTATGTCCCGTTAAACAAATACCTACATTACAGAAGATTTTTTAATTTATTAGTTTCACACTAAAAGCGCCTATATGATTCTCAAAAGTCAAAAGTAATAATTTATCACCAAAGTATATTATATCGTTTATTTTTGCCGCCAAACGTTTTGCGTATTATCTCGAAAAAAAACTTTTTATAACGGTATGAAACAAATATAAAGTGAAAAACTTAACACTAAAATTAAATTATTCCAAAACCACAGTTTTAAAGCATATTATAATATTATGTTCTATATGTAATACTATCCATATAATATGCCTATACCTACGTTTTATTTATATAAGATATAAATTTTCGTTTTACACTTTTATTATGGAGCCGTTAAATACATAATATTATGTATTACATTATATAGGCACATTAAATCGCTTCGATTGCAAATCGAATAAATTTCGTTCAATCAAATTATATAGGAGAGCGAAGCAACAAGGGACGTAAACGTAATATCTTTTCATCGAACCCTGAAAAATCGCTGGCGTTTTTCTTCCTCTGAGACTTTTGACTCAAACCGACGATATAATAGTGTATAAAATCCTATAGGTATATCGCGTACAGTATTTCATTGGTACATATAAAAAGGATTCGAATAATAATAATAATAATAATAAACAACGAGACGGCGTACAAAAATAGCGTTTTATTATGAGATGTTTCTCCGAATGCTTAAGTCGAAACTTAAGCCAGTCGTGTAAGGTAAGGTATATAAAATTAAAAAATGTGTTTATATTTTTTTATTCTTTTACATGCCACCCGAGTTCGGTCGAATTTAATAAACAAGAGCCACGACTGCTGCATTATAGGTTGGTAGGTACTCACGTGCGTATGATATATTAAAATATAAATTCTGCAACGTATAATATTTATTTAGATGATGCCTAAACAACACATCAGCTGTGCGCCGCGTTTATACTTACATAGTACCAAGTGTGCACTTATTAGCGCGGGACCGTGCCAATTATTATTAATAATAAGTAGTTAATAATTACTCGACGATGGTGTAATTCTTCGGCTATAGAAATTAGAAACGTCGAATGTTTATTTTTGAATGAAAAACGATCGTCGAGCGAGAACGTCTGTCTACGATGCAATAATAATTATAATATAATATATTTAAAACTCGTATAATACGCGTATGATGGGTAGCCGGAATAATAATTAATATTAGATACCTATATAATATATGCATATATACACGCACGTTTCGGACGTTAAGTCCGATGAGCATGGCTCATGTATATGCACACAGACGGTAATTATTACTCGCTGAGACGGGTGAAAGCACACATATACACTAAATTATAATAATATAATATAAGTACATAATATGTGTATGTGTGTGTGTGTGTGTGTGTGTGTGTGTTGAACGGGTTGAGCGCTCAAATAATTATTTATAAATAATATACGTTTTTTTTATACTATCTACTCGATGACGGTAATATATTATTATTATTATTATTATTATTATTATTATTATTATATAGGGTCGCGATGATGTCTATGACCCAAAAACAATTAATAATAAACGCCACTAAAACAGTGATCACTTGTATCGATGGATCACTTGTAGGTACAGCGAAAGTCCAAATAATGTTTCATGCAAGCCAGCTTTTGGGTTTTTTCTTTGTTTTTAATAAAGTGAAAAAAAAAATACTCTTGTACTGTTTTTTTGACGGTACAAGCAGGGGCGGACTTGCCATTTTTCCGTCCCTAGGCATTACAACACTAGCGCCCTTTACATTGGCGTACTCCCACGGTGGGGGGGGGGGGGGGTAATGTTCCATGAAATAAACTATACAAATTGGATGAAATCTATAAGATTTCTGAGCAGTATACAGTACTATACACTATGCAGGAGACGGGCGACAGTGCCAGCGTCGCGCGTCGTCGCAATGTTTATTATTATTAATTACTTTATCAAGACATCTAATTTCCAGAATTAACTCCAGTATTCTAAGAATGCTGAGTGCGGGGTGAGGCGGTTCAATCCAATTTTATGTACTTGCTAAGAACTGTGCGAGCGGTCCCCCATCTAGCTAGTAGAGCGGCTATAACAATGTACCCGGCGGCCCGAGGCAGTATATTTGACTACCTTGGCTGGCGTTTTGCGCATGTGCCATTCACAATATTGTATGTGTTTACGCCGCACACCCGTATGACACCTCCCATGCATTAACATAGGCAACGCCGGCAACTGCCTCGCGAGTGCCGATATCGAGCCTCTAGCAGGATTGAACCCAAACTGCGAGGTTAGGTATTATAGCTTATGAATTAAAACGTTACTGCGACGGGGCTACGAGAGCCATTCTCCTTTTTCATGCAAGTTGTATACAAAAGAAAATGAATATCATATATAAATTTAGGTAAATATAATAAATTATGAAATTATGAAAAACTAAAAACTAAAAATTAACTAAAAAATTGCGCCCCAATAAATTTTGCGCCCTAGGCGCGTGCCTTGGTGGCCTATGGGTAAATCCGCCCCTGGGTACAAGAGTTTTCATATCATACGAGCATAATAATACAACTATAAATAATACATTGTTTTAACCATTTCAAACAGATTTTTAATAGAAAGAAAATTGTATAAGTAATTTTAAAAATTAACAATGGAGCATAAACATATTAAATATTGATATTAAAATAAAATTTGGTAAAAAATCTAATTTATTTTTTAAATGTAGAGTACATTTTTGTTATATGTCTTTTCATTGACAATATATATATTATATATATATATATAAAAACATTTTTTCGGATTGAAGATTTTTCATACCATCTCTATTTCTATTGAAATATTGTGTTGCGATATAATATTATCTCTGGTACATAATAATATACGATCTTGTTATTTTCCTCAATACTTTACTTGCTGTTATTTTTTTATACTCAAAATCAATTTGTTTTATTTGTGACATTGATCATTTCCGAGATTGAAAAATTTAAAGAGAATAAGGGATTACTGTTGATTTCTTCTAAATTATCATGTTCCTAGTTAATAGTAATGATTATTATATAGGTAAGTCTATTGTTTCTTTTTCAGAATAACTGTCAATAAATTCGATTTCCCAGAAATTTAGAAGATTCTTAATTTTTCCACTTAATTTATGAAGTTAACTAGAATGTATTTGAATGTCATCTTAGTTTTGTTTTTTAATTTCCATAGCAACCTAACCTAACCTAACCTAACCTAACCATAATAGTATTGTAATTATGGATTAAAGACTTTAGATTACGCAATCACGTCGATTCGGTTCGAACATCGATAAATGTATAGATGTTTGGATGAGAACACATAAGCATTTCATATTTAGTTTCGAATAAAATTATTAGCAGCCATAATTTGGGCTATTTCTATGTGTGAATAGAAATGAACCTTAGTGTGACCTTCTGAGAATCGCTGTAATGCCACGTCAGGCAACCGCCGCCGGATGCAACTCTCGCAAACGCACAAACATCATGTCAATAATTCGCAAAAAATGAAATATATTCTTTTTTACGCATAACTATAACAAACTACTAAAAGCGGTAGTACATTAAACATACTTCCTAAAGTTCGATTGTAATTTCTAAAAAATTGTTGAATTTTTTTTAGCATCTATAGTTTCTATATGGATCGCAAACCCGATCCAAAAACTTGATTTGCTGCATTTAAACGTCACACTTATTATTATGGCGCACGATCGTGCAGAAACACGTAACACGTTGCCTTCGCCTGGAAATTACTTTACTAAAAGAAACTTCCATTGGTTTGATTAAAAAATCTTTAAAATGTTCGATTTGATAAAGAAGCTTAATTTGCATCGGTTAGAGCATATATTATTCAAAATCTTTTTAATATATTTAAAAATAAATAATAATAAATTTATAAAATTTAAAATGTTTAATCCCGTCAAAAATTTTGTAAAATTGAAATAATGCTCCGACCGATGCACCTATTTGTTTGGCAGGTGCAACAAAATAATTATAAAAATCTAAACTTGAATCCAATTTACATCAATACTTGCACAAGTTCAAAGTTAGTAGGAAAAGTTGGCTGTTACGTTGAGATGCAGGCACCCCATGGGCCACTGTATTCTGTAATAGATTATGCGTATGTGTTTGATAATTTAAATTCAATCATTGCGTCTAAAATTACGATTCAATGCTGAGACAGACCAGCCTATATAATTAATTATATATTTTAATATATAAATATATTAATAAGGAGATAACACCCAATTATACCAGGCACCAGCTTTACAAAAGAAAGATGTGGTCTAATGCATCAGAGGGACAAGGATATAATGGTGGAAGGCCTTGTATAGCAGGGAGATGGAAATATGTTGAAAGGACCATTGACATAAATAGTGAAGGGAAAGATTCCAATAGGGAGACTTCGGAAAAGATGGAAAGACAATGTCAAGGAATTATTAGAATACATTTTAATATACTGGGAGCAGGCATATGATAAAGATTAAAGATCAACGGGAAGAAGTATCGGTGTCTAAATGGCTCTTAAAGAAAAAAAATATGTTAATAAAATTAGTAATTTATAATAGGTAAGTACCTACTGTTATTAATATACAATATAATATGATGAATTATTTGTTTTGCCGAAAACATCGTATTTATTTTAGTATGCATTATCATAGTAGATTGTAATTATAATTAGAATAGTGTTAATACAATATAATGTGATGTAATATTATACAATACAGTTAAAGGGGGACGAGGTGGCCGAGCGGTCTAACGCGCCGGCTGCAGCGCTGCCGGTCGCGGTTTCGATTCTCGGCCACCGGGTGGCATTTTTCTCCAGGCAAGTCACCGTGCCCGGAGAACAAGTGCCGCCATCCCCCACTCCGGGGCATGGCAGAAACCTACGGGTGCCCCATTCGAAATTCTGCCAAAATACACCCACGCGTAACACCCCTACCGTTCTAAACCTACAGTACCTCCCATCTCCCAATGGCCTAAGTTGCCGCGGGATAAAAATAATAATTAAAAAAAATAAAAAAAAATACAGTTTAATTTATTTTTATCTTAAAATGATTAAACAAAATATTTAATTTTCTTCAACTTCTTGTGTAAGATATCCTTCAATATTAAAGATTGTGGAAAGTGAAGTTTTGTATTTCTCTATTGTTATAAGATCATCACAAAAGGGTTTAACCGATTGATGCATAGTTGGTTCTGCAAAATATATTAGTATTAGATATGTCGAGTTTGTTCATTAGAATGCCCTACAAACGCGTACAGAATTTGGTTTGATGCGTTTATAAAGATTAATTTTTAGCCCACAAACCAGGCTAATATTAAAAAATAAATTAAAAATGTAAAATGCAAAACACATTAATACACAATACTAAATATGTATACATACCTGGCAGCACAGATTTTTTCAATGCCTTGAACATATCTGTAAAAATAAATCGTTAAATATTTAATAATTCATCAGATAAACAAAATTATAGAATCTCAAATTTCATTCAAATTACATGTACAGCAATTATATATTAATTATGTTGCTGTTGACGTACAATGTACATATACTTTTTTAGTAATCACTAATCACGTATCAATGAAATTGAAACAAAAATAAATTAAAACTTATTATGTTTCTATATTTCAATAACAAACTAAACACATTTATTTTAGATTCTGGGTGAAACGATGAATATATTAATTATTTTAGAATGATGTGTGTTTTTTTATTTTTTATTTTTTTTTTGTGTCTGTCACCACCTTTTAGGACAGTAAAAATGCTTAGAATTTCTTCAACAGTATTTGCCCTGATAGGAAAGTGAATCTAGTTGGTACTTTGGGCCTTGGGGGTCAAAAGTAAAAATTTCCCAGTAGTTTACAAAAGTGCCGTGTGAAAAACAAAAGAAAAATTAAGGAAAAACGGGAATTTTTACGCAAAATCTGTTTTCGAGAAAATCGATTTTGGTTTTTGGTGCAACTCTAAAACAAATGACCGTAGGTACATGAAATTTTGACTGAATGTTTATATGAGCATTTTCTATACACCATAACATTTTCCAAGTATTTTGACTTGTTTTGAGCTGTTAACGGACATTTTCAGTTTCCTTTTTTTTTAGTTTTTTTTTCTATAAATATCAATAAAATATTTGATGGTTCAAAAAGTTTGAAAATTCAATAGAAGGCACCTAGTTCCTATATTATTTCAAAGGCAGATGAAAAATACATTAATACACAATATTTAATATTTATACATACTCGGTATGACCATAACAATCTTTTTAACTGGACTTAAACCATCTGTAAAATGAAAATGTTAAATATTCAATAAATGAAGTAAATAATTCATCAAATAAAAATTGATTGAATCTCAACTTTCATTCGAATGACATGTACACTGTAGATAACTTATATCTTAATTATGTTGCTGTCAACGTAACTATCAATTAATACTAATTGTGTTTCTCTATTTCATCAACAAACTGAAACATATTTCTTTTTTTTTTCAAATGTTGACAAGACAAGTAACTATTTAACGGAGTCGATTAATGTTAATTTCTCTGCATATGTTTATCCATAATATATTATATGGCTTGGTAGAACAAATTCAACATATCATTAGAATTAATTTAAATGACAATGTTTTTTTGGTTTTGACCAATTAACAGAAAGATAAATTTGAAAAATTATTAGAACATTTGCCTTGGACTATTAGCACCACTAAAATTGCAATGTCAAATTGGAGATTGTATCCTAGTACTATGGTAGTATATCAGGCTTAATTAGTACTTGGGTAGGTTAAAGTAAAATTGTGGAAAAACGGCAATATAAGTTACACTGTCCAGTTATTGTCAAACGTATATATTATGTATAATATTCATAAAATATTAATATTATTTCACAAAATTATATAATAAAATAATCACAAAAATTTTCATAATATTTTTATTCATAGATACTGTTTAGAGATCAGGTTAGGTAACACTTTTCAAGAAAAGTGTTACCAACATTTTTGTTTTTAAGTAAAAATAATATCAGAAATAATTATATTCCTTTTTCCTTTTTTAAGAGTTTTTAAGAGTATAATAACAAACATTTAAAAATTGTTTTATGGTTAAAATATAAATAAAAAGTATGTATTTTAAATATTAAAGGTTTGAGAGAATCGAATTCTAAATTCCACAATTAGTTTAGAGGTTATTGGTCATGTTAAAAGATTTTTTGATGTCACGAAGTCTATTACTTTCGTGAAATTATTGTGATATGTTAGCTTTTATCTCCAATTGTTGGTCAAATCATGTCTTCTTTAGCCACTTATTATAATATTTTACCCACTTATAATTCAAAATTGTAGAATATAAATATTGTTGATTGTATATTGTATTCTTTATACGAATCGAAATATTAAATAGGTACTTAATTTTTAGTTTTATTTTTATTTTATAGTGTAAATTAAATAAAAAATATGCATACTATCCTCAACATCAATTAATAAATTAAAAATAATTAAAAATTATGTTATATTATGGATCTATTGATTATAATAATAAAATAGATTTTAAAATGAATGTTGATTGATTTTTAAAAATTAAGAAGCCTATAGGTTATACAGAGTCAACCACATTTAACGCATTGAGTGCCAGGCGAAAAATGACAAAACTGACCATTCTGACCGGGATATTTTTTTTATAATGTGTGTACCATATAAATGTGTATCATTATCAATACACACGGCACAAATAAACATATTAGTTGTGTATTGAAATCGATACACATGGTACTCAAAGTGTTAAAGAAGATGTTTAGGTCTATCTAAAGTCTGGATAAATTATGGTAATAGTCATAGCCAATTGTGTTTGGATGATGATCATCACATGTGTTATAAGACATAAACCACAAATTGAATTACAAAATTAAACAAATTAAAAAAATTCTAAATGCAATATTCACGTAAGTACCTGTTTTCGCTAAAAAAAAAATTATATTTAATAAATGTATTATACCATATAATATGATTCACAATCTAAGAACCATAGGGATGACCTTATCAGCAGTGTTCTTCTATAAAATATATCATTAAAAAGAGTATCTGAACGATCTACTGATGGGAGTCGGGCAAATTAATGTTTATGTATTTTTTAAATTTAATATATAGTTATTTAGAAGTAACTGAATTAATTTAAATATATATATAATATGGGCAGTTATTACTTCGGTAGGTATACCGGAATTTAAATATTTTAAAATTTTATTATGAGTGCATTAAATTGGAAAGACATATTTTGATTTACAGTAAATTAATAGAAAAAATATTGACAGGAAATCCATACATTCCTTAGGTACTAGAAAACTTTTAGGACAAATCGCTGTATACAATTATTTTTCACAATGTAAAAGTGATGACGTACATGATTCATCTGGAATAAAATAAAAACCCTAATTATTAATATTATAAAACACTCGTAATATTTTTCTATTATAAGATCAAGGATTTATGGATAATATAAACATATTAGATTCATCTAATATATGTAGGTATTATAGTATAAAATAAAATTATTATTAAACATAAATAATGACTTGCCTTCATTAGCTAGAAATAAAAAACAGGTATTAATAAATTTATAAGTATAATTATAAAACATTAATTGTAATATATTGTTATGAATAAAGAAATAAATCAAGTTGTTTTATTGAGAAGTTTACAATAAACGTACAGAATGTTCAGTAGGACAACAATTATGGATATGAATAGTTTTTGGTAGAAATAAAAACACAATCTAAATTTTATCATAATATGCAGAGTAATTATATATACGGTATTATATTCTTTACTAGTTTGTAATATAGGTAGGTACCACTATAATAATAAGTTCACAGGCCACAAAATAAAATTATTATATCATTTCCCATCCACTATGTTCAAAGGTACCAACAATTATTATGAAGAATTAAGAAATATTTCAGGAACATCTAGTTAAAAAAAATATTTTAAATGGCTAAAGGAAGGTTACATTATGGAAATGTTCGCATTTATTAAACCACACTGAAACAGTTATTGAAATCGCAAAGAATAACTAATACAGGCTAAAAACAATATAGCTAAGTACATAAAGTGTAGCATTTTAGCTGACCAATGTTCTATACATTCGAGAAAAGTAACACGCATCTACATTTCCCCACCACCACCCATTTAAATTTTTCTACTTTTCCAACCCAAATACTTAGTGCTTCTTTATATAATTTATATAAATATATTTAACAGTTTCTAGCCCACAAACCAGGATAATGTTTAAAAATAAATAAAAATAAGAAATGCCTAACACATAGATAGTATTTATACAAATACATATACCTTTCCTGAATAATTCCAATTCAATTAAAACATCTGTAAAAATAAAATGTTAAATATTCAATAAATTAAATAAATTATTCATCAGGTAAAACAAATTGATTGAATCGCAACATTCTTTCAAATGACATGTACAGCACTTATATCTTAATTCTTAATTATATTACTGTTGACGTACCTATACTCTTTTAGTAATCACTAATTAGTGATGATCAAAACAAGACAAAGACCAAGACTTTCAAAATCTTGGTCTTGGTCTTGGGTATACACCTTAATATTGGTCTTGGTCTTGGTCTTGCGAAAGACTCTTGCTATTTTCACAAAATATATTTAAAAAAAACTAAATACCTGTTATAGCTGTGTGTAGGTTTTTTGCTATGATCTCTAAGATGAAACTTAGTCCAATATATTACATAGTATATTCATAAATCAAACATTAACATAAAACAAGTCAAACAATTTAATTTTTATTATACTCGTTTAAAACTTGCTATAGGTACTGTATAAGACACTAGTTTAAGAACACAATGTCCAGTACAGAAAAATCACACAAGCTACCAACGAAAATAAAAACGCACTTCCCATTAAAATTTTACCTACCGTAGTCCGTAATGACTTTCAGCAATTATTAGTATATTCAATTCAAAGTAAAGGTGTGTTATGGACATACATTATTCTATTAGCAAGAAAACTTTCGACGTTTTTATCGATTTTGGGAAAATAAAATGATTTTTCAGTAATTGTTAATTAGTATGAAACAACTATGTTAATTTGTAATATTAATTCTCATTATATTTTTAATCTTTTTTTCAATAATTTGCCATTTCCTTGAATAGATACTGATAAAATTTCATAACAATACAAATGAATTCTTATTATTTTCGTTATAAATTATTAGTTAATGGAATTTAGATAGGTACACTAATGTGTTTTAGGGGGAAAAAAAAATTGCAAGACTGCAAGAGTCTTGCAGTGATGGTCTTGTTTTGGTCATGTTCTTGCAAGCCTTATCTTGGTCTTGGTCTTGGTCTTGGTCTTGGTCTTGCAGCAAGAGTCTTGCGAGACCGCAAGACCAAGACCAATTTTGATCATCACTAAATAAAATGGCAATAAAAAAAAAAAAAAATAAAACTTATTGTTTTATATAATTTTTATATGGTTAAAATCTATATCTATATTTATATCTATATCTATACTACTATATAAAATTAAGTCGCTTTTCTTTGTTCGAGAAAAATTCCGAAACTACTTATTCAATCATCGTGCAGTTTTTTTTAAATTAAAGAGGACATCACAGAGAAGGTTTTAGGCTAATTTAAAAAGATAGAACGATAGAAATTTTTGTTTATTTATGGTTGCTATGGGTTATAGCCTATAGGAGTTGAGAATAATATTTATTTATTATTATTTTTTTTAATTTGAATGATACAGACGAGTACTTCCACTTGCGTAACGCCATCGCTACTGAAGGAGACGCGGCCAACATTAAAAGTTTCTGTAATTCAGTTTCCACTATAAAAAAATTGATTCAAAACGTGTACCCAAACATTCAAAATATATCTTCTAAATCACTTAAATGGTTTCAAGAAAGGGCTATTTTGTCACAAACAAATAAGCAAGTCGACAAACTAAATGATTCGATTCTATCTAGGTTTGACCCACATTCACAAATGTACTATTCAGATGATACAGTTTTAGAAAAGGAGAATGCAGTCCATTTCCCAACTGAATTTCTTAACACTTTAACGCCTTTTGTAGTCCCACCACATACACTGAAAAATAGGGGCACTTTTTAATGAGAAATTTGAGCCCCACCACACTTTGCAATGGTACAAGACTAGAAATAAAAAAATTGAGAAGTTCATTGCTCGAGCGCATCATCTAACAGGCTGTGGTAATGGAAAAACTGTTTTAATACCAAGAATATCAATTATACCCTCGGATTTACATTTTAAGTTTAAATGTATTCAATTTCCCATTAAATTAACATTTGTAATGACTATAAGTAAAGCACAGGGACAAACAATTAACGTTGCTGAAATTCACCTAAGCGTTCAATGTTTTTCTCACGGTCAACTATACGTCGCCCTGTCACGTGTGACATCCAAATTTAATTTGTATATTGTTGCCACCGATCCAGAAAAGTCGTCTACAAAGACATTTTTTAAGTGTTTGAATTATAAAAATACTGGCATAATTCATATCTTTTGTTCCATCCATAGTTATACCCACAAAATTTACATACACGAACTCTAATTTTGGCGCTTCGTACATTAAATCTATTAAATAAAAAAAAATTGCAATAAGCATCAATTTTTCTATTGACACAAGCGATATAATTTTTTTTCAACATTATGACAAATTCACGATGGCGACGCTAAATTTATATGACTTAGATTATTGCCAAGAAATTAAAAAAAAATGTTTACTTTTGTAACGAGAAAGTAATGAGTTACTTTTCTATATTTGAAAAGTAAAGTAATTTCATTACAATTTTATTTGAGTAACGAGTAAAGTAACTTAATTACTTTTTAAAAGTAACTTACCCCACACTGCATATTAAAGTATCTTATCTTTTAGAATATTGGATCAAGATGGTACTTTAGAGAGGTCATTTTCTCAATATTTAATTAATAAAAGAGTAAAAACCACTGACAAATTACAAATAACCACTAAAAATGGGATTTTAATTTCTAACACATTGTTTATAACAGGATTAGAACAACTATTTACTTCCTTTAACCAAGACACACACTAACTCACACTATACATAAAGTGCCCCTTTTAATCATATAGTTTATGTTATGGTAATACTTCATTATTCCCCTATGTTTATTTGACTTGGATATATCCATGAAGTAGTAAAATATTATTCACGATTCAGCATAATATACTTGGACGAATAAGGCAATTTTACACTACCCGTCGACATAAAATTATAAAATTAAACTTGTCTATATTGTTTAATATTAAGTTATTAATTGAGACAATCAGGGAATATGTACAATGTACATATATGTACAGTAATTTTATTTATAACTCGAAAATGTTGGATATAACCATTGTTGATTGTATGTTGTATTCTTTATACGAATCTAAATATTAAGTGCTTTCATTAATTTTTAGTTTCATCTTTATTTCATAGTGTAAATTAAATTAAATATATTATACATACTATCCGCAACATAAGCTAAAAAATAATAATAATTTAAAATTAATACGTTATTATGTATCTACCGTTAACAGTATAATACATTTAAAATATAGGTTGATTGGTTTTAAAAATTAAAAACCCTATAGGTTATATATAACCATATATGGAGACAACAATTTACATATGATGTTTAGGTCTATCTAAATTCTGGACAAATAAATAATAGTAATAGTAACAGTCATAGCCAATAATTGTTTACTGCTTGTCAACTAAACGGCTTCATAGCCTTAATGATACGTATTGAGTAAGTAATCATTTTATGATGATAATCATCACATGGGTTATGAGACACAAATCACAAACAGAATTACAAAAATAAACAAATTAAAAAAAATCATAAATACAATATTATTAATACAATACAACGTACCTCTGTTCACTAAAAAATAATCATAATATTTAATAAATAATATTTTACCATATATGATTCACAATCTAAGAATTATAAGGATAACCTAATCATTGGCCTTTTAAAAAATTCATTATCATTACAAAGAATTTGAAAACGATTTACTGACCGGAGTCAGGCTTTTGAATGAATGTTGATGTAATATTTAAATTTAGAATAACGATATTTACAAGTATTACTGCATTAATTGTAAAAATAATATGAATACATATAGAATATTGACAAGAAATCCATACATTCCTGACTTGAAAAGTTTTAGGAAAAAACACTATATTATTATGATAATCTTATTGCACAAATATAAAATGATTACGTACTCTCTGAATCTGAAATAAAAATATAAAAACTAGTAATTAATATTATTAAATACTCATGATATATTTCTACTATAAGATCATGGATTTATAGCTAATATAAACTTATAAGATACATCTTATATTTTAGAGCAGTGGTGCCCAACCCACAGCCCGCGGGCCACATGTGGCCCGCGAAGGTATTCTATGTGGCCCGTTACGAATTTTCTAAAATAAAAACAATTTTAAAAATGTATGAAAAAATTTTTAAATTATTTATTTTCATATATTATTTTTATTTAAATTTATGAATTCGTTTAAATAATTATTCCAAAAAATACAATCATAATGATAATAATAAAACTAAAAACTATACAAAAATGTTTTACTCTTATTTTTAATGTGAAATTTGAGATTGTACTTCTATTACTAATAATGAAAAATCTGGTTGAAGTTTAGTGGTACCAATCCTCAAAATTGAATGAAGGTGTTCATCCGTAAGTCGTGATCTATGAACCGATTTTGTTTGTTTCATCATAATTTATAGACCACTTTTCATTAAAAATTCGGAAATCATCATTATATTTGCGTTTTTTTCTGTCTGACATTTTCATATGAAAACTTAACAATTAAATATCGATATTACCCGTGTACTTAAAATAACGTACTGATCTTACTAATGGTGTACTTACACCTAATATGTGTACCTCAATTCATAATCTTTTCAATAGACAATAAAAGATATGAAAACAAGTCCAATATATAAGATTATTTTTGTACTTTTATACTTTGTGGCCCGCTTGAAGATAATTGCTTACCAAATTGGCCCGCCAAAGGAAAAATGTTGGGCATCACTGTTTAATAGTATAAAATAAAATTTTAATTAAACATAAAAAGTCACTTGCCTGTTTTAGCTAGAAATAAAATACACGGTATTGATTTATAAGCATAATTATAGAACATTAAATTTTGTAATACATTGTTATGATGAAAGAGGCAAATCGAGTGGTTTCATGGAGAAGTTTTTAATAAATTTACGGAATGTCCAGAAGGACACAAACTTTTTAAATTGAGACTTTTTGTAGAAATAAAAAAATAATCTAAATTTGATTATAATATCTACTTTCTCTTTCATACTTTATATTTACATGGTTTATTAATTATTTGTAATATTCTATTCTTTACTAGTTCGTAGTACAGGTACAACTTTCATAATAACTTCACAACTTAGAAACAAAAAAAATTTCCAATTATAATTAGACTAATAAATTTCTAAAATCCACAATGCTCAAAGTTGTTAACAATTTTGAAGAATTAAGACATACCTATTTCAGGAACATCGAGTTGAAAGAATCATTTGAAATATTTAAGGTTAAATTACATTAGGAACCTTTTTGCACTTATTAAATCACTCTAAAAATGTTATCAGAATCGCAAAGAATAACCAATACATGCTAAAAATATAGGTAGGTACATAAAGTGTAGCTGACCAACTACAGACTAAATTACTATATATTCGGGAAAATTCACACTCGCCCATAAGGCGATTTAGATTTTAGAACGTCTAAACATTATAGAGTGTTCCAAATGTAAAATGTATTTTATATGATTTCCAATATTTAAAAATACTAATTTAAGAGCATAAAAATATTGCTTATGTAATTAATAAACTCAAATACTCAATAATTGTTTCTCACCAGCCAACTCAGCTGAATAGTTAAAAAAAATAATTTAGAATTATTAACCATATTAATTATCAATAAATATTTAATATTGAAGGTCCAGGAAGAGATTATTACCTAGGGTAGGTTCTGTCAAATATTTACACAATTCTTGTTATAATGCGATAACAAAATTCCTCTACCTACTCAAATTGTATTCCAAATGCTTGTCTGCGTTTTATACCATTATTATTACTTGATACTTTACCAATAATTTAATCTGATGATTTTAGATCATTTTAACCTTTAGATTGTGACGTTTCAGATGAACTGCAGAGATGCAGTTCTAGTAGTGTCATTATTATCCAATTGCTTTGATGATCCTGGGATCTTTTGACTGGTTAATTTTGAACTAATATGGGCCACTATAGGGACACGCTCATTAATCTAGTCTCGCTATTAGTCTAGTTTGAATCTTAAGTGTTTCTCGTGGTTATAAAAGATCTCATCTGTGAATAGCGCCTAATTATATTCACTTTCGACGTTTGTTGGTTTTTACATTTACGCTGAAGCAAATGAAAACAGCATCGTCGATACGTGGTTTATCGTTGCTATTGTGTCACACACGTTTGTCTGTAGTATTTATGTTATTGAATGGTTTTACCAGGATTTTTTCGTATGTGTTTTTCTTGGTGGTCTTTGGAAAGACTGCTTAAGTATTTATACGCACCGTTACAATATACATATAAAAAGTGGATTTAAAAAAATTTTTATTTACACTTTATATTTCCAAGCACATGCATTTAGTTGTTACAGATTTAAAATTTCACATAAATGATATTATAGAATTACGTAATATTGACGTACTCATCCAAGCTACAAAAACAAATTATTATAATGTTATTATTATTACGTATCATATTGTAATTTATCAATTATAACTTAGGGTTGATTATAAATTATCAAGAATTAAGAACAGCATTAGGAAATCACTTTGTAATTTGTCAACGTATTGTTTTTCGTTGAACTATAATACAAACTATAAAGGAAAGTCATATTACCGTACAGTACACTCCACACTTCGTTTGTGCTTTGAATTCCAAAGTCAATATGTGATTTATGTGTGGAATTTAAATTCAATGATCAATCATTATAAAGCAAAATGTATTTTGAATTGAGGCTGTATTATGTTAGCCTGTATTATAAAATAGCTTTCAAGGACTGTTATTTTTTCTATTGTGAGTGTTTTTTTTCACATATATAATGTATTCGTCTTATAACAGAAACAATAATGGTTGGATTTTAAACTTTAAAGTATGGTTTCTAGTATAAAATTGGATTTAGCTGGTACTTTTGGGAGGAATATAGTATATTTGTAATTTGTAAGTACTCTTAAAAATATTAAGGATAAACATAAAAAATGGACACACCCAGAATTTAATTCTAAATTAATTAAACGTTATTCTTGTATTAAAAAAAAAATTTCCGTTGAGTCTTGAATTGTCTCCAAATATTAATTTTATATTAGCTATTTTTAGATTTAAGTATATACTATTATCAATATTATATTATTATTTTAACATCATGACATTGTAATTCAAAATATTTTTATAACAGTTTAAAGTTAAAATTGATTTGAACTTCGTCAAAATCACAAATATTTTAATTCATATTATAAGTATAAAGGTATAAAGTCATAAGAATTAAATTAAAAAAACACATTATTAACACTATTACATATCAAAAATAAATTGATAATACGTACGTTTATTTACTGTAAATAATAAAGTTTAATAATTTAATAACTATATACTTAATATTTTCAAAAAATAGATAATAATTCAGGGGTATATTTATATATTATCACGATAAAAAAAAATTCTAGATTTTCGAAAACATAGTCTTTTAGATTCGTAAAAATGTTACTGTAGGTATCAATAAATTATTTATCATATTAAATATTGTACATTAAATCTAACAAATAAATTAAAAAACTACGCTATATCAAAGAAAATTTCAAAATTTCAAAATTATATTATATGGACACTTTTACCATAATAGGTATTTGTAGACAAGAACACATATTAGGTGCCATTCTTAGTAAAATATGATAGATAAATAATATTATTCTGAAGTTATCTATACCATCTAGTTAACCGGAAAAATGATATTCTATTTGCATACACATTTATTTGTTATAAATTATAATTATTTTAAGCAAATAATATGTAAAACAATATTCAAATATTTTAAAATACATAGGTAGTCATCATTTATTTTATAACCGGTTTAAGTTCAAATTTATATGGAACTTCTTTAAAATCATAAAAATGTTTCAATTATATTACAGGTCTGGTCGGAATCTAAACATATAGAATAACACGTACCTGCTGCAGCTGTAAATAAAAATATTTAACTAATTAATGTAGAGTGAAAAAGATTATAGACATATTTATATTGTATCGTGAGAAATGTGAAAAACCTAAATTTTGGTAAAAAAAGTCTTTCAGATTACTATTTTTCATTTGATCATTCCAGGGGAAGGGAAAGAAAAATATGGCAATAAACATAAATTTTACTTACCAATCTCGTCTGCAAAAAAAAAATATCATACTAATGTTATTAATAATGCAATATTAGATACAATTAATAATTTAACTTTATAGTTGTATTCAATGTGATTAGCAAATTCGGTTTTCTCTACTGCTAATGAAACAGTCTGGATTCTGTTGTGTGGTTATTAAACATATTGCCTACATATGTGAATATTTCAAAATACCCTTATTTTTTTTTGCGCTATCCAATTGAATGTTTTTTTTTAATTTTTGGCTTTAGGAATCCACTTTATTTTGATTAGAACTATAGTCGACGAAATAGTTAATATTATAATATTACAATATTGACATTAAGCACAGAATAAAATAATATATTTGAATAAGAAAATGTTTCAAATACATTTATATATATTATATTTTATATTTAGATATACTTACCTATTTCATCTACAAAAAATTATAATATAATAATAAATAGCTTATTAATTATAATCATATAAAAGTTAAATCTAAATGTTCAGTAGAGTAGTTTTTATTTTAAATTAAATAAGTAATATATTTTTTAAAAAATTACGGAAAAAAAACTGTGATTTGTTAACATAAGTTAGACGTACAATCTGCATTGTTATTCTGTATAAGTTATTTATCTTATATGGCTTGAAATAAAAGCATACTTGATATAAATCAAAATAAGGTGCTACGGTTTTATTGTGACAAAAATACAACGGGAATGAAAGTTTTCATTTAACATGTATAGTATTTTTGTATAATTTGGATGACAATTTATTATTGTCAAAATTACAATAATTGATAAAATATACTATCAAAAATGCACGCGTCAACAAAAGTTATAACTTATTGTTTATTACGAAAATTCGGAATACAATAAAAAACACAAAAATTACATACTTTTTAATAATTCTGAATACAAAATACAAAAAGGTTTATACATGGTTAACTTTTATAATAGTTGGCTTTAAAATAATGAAATGTATGCAAAATAATTAATTATATATATTTAAGTTGCTATTATCTTTAACAAAACATCAGTAAAAGGTAATATTTTAGTCGTCCACGCGTAATAACTATTCACTATATACAACTACAAATATAATTTATCATTATAAATATATTGGGATTGAGATCAATGAAATATCACTTGATCAATTTACACGTTAGCATAATAAATATTAAATAATCTTTACTTATTTACGTACTAGTCCTTTTCATCTATCTAATAACTCAATATTGACAATTCTAGCATTGTAATTTGTGAAAGTAAACATAATTTATTTTAATACAATATTCAGATTTAAAAAAGAATACTTAACTTAATCTTAGCTATGCCACTCCAAAACACTCATCACCTCTTTTTTGTACGAAACTTCCTCAAGATTTTGACGATAACTTTGTATATATAACTAATAACTTATTTTAAGGAGATTCGAAATTTCAATTTTTGGTACCATTCTATAATTTTTTTTTTTTACATATTACCTCCAATAACATAAATCATAAAACTTACAAATACTTACTGTCATATTTTTCTATAATAACAAATAGTTTATATCTTACAATAAAATAAGTTCGTTTCTAGTAAACCTATTAATTGAAGGTTATATAATTTTTGGTTTTAGGAATCCACCTTATTTTCTATCTTCAATGTCAATTTTTATCTACGAATGTACATCGAAGCTATAATGGGGGAAACAATTAATATTATAATAATGTAATATCAGAATGAAACTTTTTTTTTAAATCTTATATTCCCGAATTCAACTTCTAAAAATTAAAATAATAATTAATAAGTTATTAATCATAACTATATAAATAATAATAATTAAATATTTTCATGCGATGGACTACAATAACTTGAAACAGTAATTGATAAAAATCAATATGTTATGAAAGACGCGGATCACATTAAGTTTCAGTTTACTGCGAAAATTCGCAATATAATAAAAAACACATCAATTATGTACAATGTAATGGTTCTAAATAAAAAACACAAATAAGTTTGTAGGTTGTTAATTTATATAATTATTGGCTTAAAGTGACTAAACTAGGTATATGAAAAATAAACGATGTAACTATACATTTAACTTATTATTATCATCAATAATACGTTGGATATAGAAATATTTTGTTGTAAACATATTATCATTTAAAAGATACAACTATACAAGTATGTACCACTATAAATGATTATAGTATTATTTTATTGGGATGAAATCAATAAACCATTGCGATATAAAAAATTTACATGTTAGCGTAATAAATATTAAATAATTTAAATAATATGGTTAAATGGTTAAAATGGCAATATTGGATACGTTTTTAGTAGACCTATTATTGCCACAAATCAAAAAATGTTCATCTAATTTAATATGACCGTCAATACCTTGCGCGTCTGTATGTTAAATATTTAGGGTGAATATAAAATATAATCTAGGCCTATTAAATCCTACTGTTATAATTCAGAATATTTCTTGGAAATGTTGACCGAAAACGATTAGGTATATGTTAGACTCTCACACACTTATGTGCGTTTACTTTGCACACACTTACATTTCACTTAGGTGTCATCATTTTAAATCACCTACATAAATTTTTTTTAAAACACGACCGATTACAGCCCCCTTTAAACCTAAAATTGATTTGTGATAAAATTATTAAAGTTCTAATTAGGTCTAATATACTTCAAAAGAAGGATGTAATAAAAGGATTTATTTGTTAGTTACAATAATCTTACCCATAAGTTCAACTTGTTCCTTCGATAACTCTATTAAAATATAAAAACGTAACTAAATAAAAATTATATTGAAAAATAGACATTTTTTGGAATTAATTTAATTGATTTTGAAAAACTAAATTTAACAATATTTTCTATTATTTCTTCGTCGTAATTACTATACTCTAGTATAAGATCTATATCTGATAATAATTATGACTTCTATCAAACCTGTCATATTATTGTCTATTAATATGTTTGGTCGTAACTTACTATTATCTCTATATTAATTGTGATTATTTGTATTAGTTTCTGTCAGTGCTCAATTCTCTGATCTATTCGGACGAGGACTATAATATTGTATTTGAGTTTCGTTTGTAACGTTATCCTTTCCCTTATCTATTTAATAAGAAAATTTCTAATGCCTCTATCAGTAGATACCTACTTCTTGTCATTGCTATTTTCTCTGTATTAAAACTATCTTTAAAATTAACCTTTTTCATAGATTTCTTCAATTGTATTGCACCTAACCTTAATACTTATGCGTAACAGTAAGGCATTTTTTTTTCAAATTATTGAGTTTTTTCGTACGACTTAAAAAGTGAACTGTGGCGACACATACTTCTGTTTTTCAAATTAACTTTTCATACCCTTTTACTGTAAATTACTTTATAGATATTTCCTAAAACTACTTGGAATTTTCAATTTTCACCGTTCAAACGTATCGACTGGGTTCATTTTTCTATCAGAGAAGCTGCTGATCTCAAAAATTGAAGCATGCTTACTATCCAAAATGTAGCTGACAGACAAAAAAAAACACTCACACATCATTGTAAAAAAAATCTACCATCAGAATCTAAAAACGGAGATTTGTATCTCTGTAGGAAAATTCTTGAGTAGTACAAAATATCTCAAAAATTTGAAAATATGGTATTTCACTATTTAAGTAGGTATATTAGAAAATCCAAATTTAAATATTTGAATATTTGAATAAAAACAGGCGTGAGCACTGAGCTGGGGAATATATTTTAATTAATATGGGTCAGACCATATATTATCGGACATAACCTATTATAGAATACATCATATATTAATATATTATACACATAGCTTTGAAAAGTAAACTCCATAAACTCAAAATATTTGTAAGATTTTAGATATTAAATAATTATAAATTAAAAAAAAAATAAATTGAGATGCATCAATAAATTGTTTTGTTTTGTGTTGCTTCTCAGGGTAGAAACAAAAAATCAAAATACTGATTAAACTTGATAAACGAATAACTTATGACAATGGAATGGACAAGATTTATTTTGAAACAGAAATACGGCGTAAAGTTTACTAACCACACAATGTTTTGGAGTTAGATAATTACTAATATATAAACAAATAAATAAATATTTAGTGTTATCCTCAAATATCCAAATACCTGTATGTTATTAAAATATGTAAAATTAAAAAAAAGGTTAAATTTACCCTTTAAGATCATAAAAGCCAATATTTATATTATATGTTACATTTATATCTAATATACTTCGAAATCAGGATGTAATAAATAAAGTAAGTATTTGGTTAATTACAATATCCATACCATCTGGTTA
>NC_042494.1:146443232-146451193 GCF_005508785.2 Acyrthosiphon pisum
ACCATTAAATTTATCTAAAAAAAAAATTAAAATAATAATTAATAAGTTATTAATTATAATTTATAACTATTTAAAACTGAATTCATTATATTGAATATAGGTATGTACTGCATTTAAAAAAAAGAAAATTGAATAATTAATTGCTTTTTTGATGAGTGTATTAGTTCAAAAAAACACAAAGTTAAATAACTCTATTTAAAATTGATTGTACCTAAGTGTTTTGATTCAGAAAATATATCCACTGTATAAATTACTGTTGAAAAAGGGGTGGTCACATAAAAAAAAAAATCCAGAGGTTTGTATCTACACTGGACAATGCTTGAGTAGTACAATATATCTTAAGGATTTGAAAATATGGTATTTAACTATTTAAGTAAATTAAAAATTTCCAAACATCCTTATTTACATAAATACAGTATTGAAGAAAAAATGGGGTAATCACTGAGCATGATTGGTACAGGTACGTAGTACTTATATTATATGCGTCAGAATATATTTTAATTAATATTGGTCAGACCAAGCTTCTCAGGGTAGGAACAAAGAATTAAAATACTGATTAAACTTGATATTACTAATAAATATCAATAAATATTATTTTGTGATATTCTCAAATACCCAAATACTTATGTGTTATTAAAATATATAAAATTAGAAATGGTTACATTTACCTTTAAGATCATAAAAGTCAATGCTTACATTACGTTACGCTTATATCTAATATACTACGAAATAGGAATGTAATAAAATTAAGTATTTGTAAATAATTACAATATCCTTACTCAATGGTGCAACATCTTCATTTATAAAAACTATAAAATTTTAAAATGATTAAAATACATTTTTATAAAACAATGCTTGAGTAGGTGTCATAAATTGATTAGTGGAAAGTTTCTGTAATCTCATATGATCCAATCATGGGCAACTTAATCTCATATAATTAATTCAAATATATGAATAATTGTTGTATGTAAACAATAAACTAAAATACTGATTAAATAATAAAAACGATGCACGAATATTTTATGACAATTGAATGGACCAATTACTTAAATTACATAAAAGCAATACTTAAATAGGTTAAATTTACCTTTAAGATCATAAGTCAATGCTTATAAGTTACACTTATGTCTAATATGTAGGACGTAGGTACCTACCTACTTCAGATTAAGGATGTAATAAAATTAAGTGTTAATTAATTATAATATACTTACCATCAAATGCTATAGATGTATTTAAAAGTTCTGTAATATTTTAAAATAATCAAAACAAAATTATATAAAACAAGCTTGACTATTTACCATAAATTGGTTAGTTGAATATTTTACTAATCCAAAATGAACACTAAATCTTACTAAACATATGGTATTTTTAAGATTCTTATAGACCCTAATGCTAAACTCCCTCCTTCACTGTATACTTAACTTCATTTTAGATTTTACCAAGGACATTTTTATTTCTAGAGTCAGTTTCATCACCTATCTTAGTAATGTGTTTCGTTTCCTAATTTCATTTCCAGCCAAGTACAATTTACCATAATGATCCAATATCTAAAATTATGTTTCTGTTGTATTGCTTCTTAGACTTTTTACTCTAAGTTTTTTTTTGTCTCCCACTCACCTGTTACAACTAATAAATCATTGTAATTTAATGAGCCAACGTTTTCCATAGTATTTTTTCTAAAAATTAATTTTGATATAATATGTTTCTTATGAATTTATTTTAAAACGATTTCCTCCGTCTACAACTTTTACACCAGAACAATATGTGTTATACTAATATAAAACTGTATACATCATAACTGTTCCATGTTACTATTTGATTACTAATTAAAAACATTACCTTGACAGAGCTCTGAAAAAAATAATTTTTAAGTCAATCTTACATATACATACTACAAATTAGGTAAGCAGCTATTAAAAATATTTAACCATCCGTCTGATTATTTTGTATAAGTCATTCAATCTAAGACTATTTCTAAACAACTATCTTTAATAATTTAGTTCTACACCAATGTAAACAAAATTATTAAAATTATTGTTGGTTATATTAATTGATTGCTGCTTGACAAAACAAAAATCAAATTGAAATAATTCAAACAAATGTTAGGAGCTTACATATTACGTCTATACTTCAACAGATATACTAGATCAAGTGGATACAAATGCAACATCAGAATATTTAATACTTTTTAAAGCATCTCTAAAGCATTAAAATTGTATTAACTCTATCATACTATGTTAAACTGAAAAGTATGAAATGGTGTATACTGTATGGTATGTTTGTCTTAAGATTATCATAAAATTATAATAATTATTTTTCGTATTTCAATTAATTATAGTATTATACAAATCATTGCGGTTAAATTTCCACAAATATTATAACCATTGTAAATCAATACATTAATCCTTACTATTTAATTTTTCTATATCTGGTTCAGTAGCTGCAGGCATAATCCAAACTGAAATTACTATAAAAGTAAGCTTTATTAAGTATTGTTTATTAAAAATCATTTTGATTTAGTATTTTAATATGAGAAAATAATAAAAATAATGTGAGCGTCGAACAACAAATGAAATAGAATACTACTTCTCGATTTATTTTGTAAGCAATATGTTAGTAGGTAACTAATAATACAATATAGCAAGAGAATGATATTATTTGCTACTTTTTATTGAACGCCATATGTACCATTTTTCATATCAACTGATTAAATAGTTTGTTTGCAAAATTAAATATTGAGAAAATGCTCTATATAGACACCCAGAAAACATGTTTTAAATTTTTCCGATTTTTGACAACAAAATACCTCTAAAAATGTTCAAATGATTTTGCTAGTAATGTCATATTAGATAGTTAAATACAAAATACTAGGCAGAAATATGGTGAAATACATAATTATCATAAAATCATACTTATTTACTTATTTTTTATTTTCGGAAAAGATATCAGTAATACTTGTTTTCAGTAACAACTGTCATTATACCACTCCCCGCAACACGATCTACGGTCTGCGTCTGCCTACGACCGTGTGTTTTAATGACTATTGATAATATTATTATGTCCAAGACCAATAAAATAAATCTTTTATTTCTCACGTTTAAAATTTAAATTCATTTTAATGTTGGAATTTGACGAGTGACGACGATCGATGGAAAGGCGGGGAGCAGTTTAAAAGGTAATAAAGGTAATAACCACGTTATTGAAAACCAACTCAAAGTTAAAATTCTGAGCATAATTTTTGACCATTAAGCCTTATGGATCCCTCACATCATAAATTTAAAGAACGTTACATCTTCAAGACTGAACATTATTTAAACTCTCGCTAACCTAACCTCTTAGGGAGCCCAATCTCAATCTCTTCTAAAATACACAAAGCCTTTTTACTATAAACACTTGATTATCGTGTCACAATTATTTCAACGTCCAAACCTTCCCATTTAAAAATATTGGAGCCAATTCACAATTCAGGAATCCGACTTTCCATTGTTGCGTTCCAGTCACATCAAAAGTATCTTAAATATTACAGGAATCCTTTCTCTTGCAGTACGATGGGAAGAACATACATCATAGAACATACATATGGAAAAAGTATTACATACTCTTGGATCTCTGGTCACTGGAACATACCTGGCAACGAACAAGTAGATACAGCCACCAAACTCGCCCACTCATCCCCAGATGTAATCAACTATATCCGTGTTTTCCTTTAATGGCATAAAGAGAGTCATTGAAGATAACACATCAAGTATGTGTCAAATGGAATGGAATGAAACGTCCACCAAATTTAACGAAATTAAGAATTTCATTCAACCATTCTTCGTCCCCACGAACACCACAAGAAAATAAGAGACCACCATCAACCATTTTAGAATTGGACACACCCGCCTCACTCACTCATATTTAATGAAGAAAGATGTCCCTACCCTTTATAGTTGTTGTGGGGTCCTCCTCTCAGTTAAACACATCTTAACGGAATGTAGAACCTATGACAAGGAAATAAGACATTTCCAATTCTCTGACCCCCTCTCTGGCACTTAATCCTGAACCTATCAACGTCTTCAAGCTCACAAATTTCCTAGCAGAAACGCACCTTATTAATAAATTGTTAATTGTACCTATATAATAATTAACATCTATTTCCAGTTAAATTAAGCAATATTATTTATTTTCTTTTGTTTCATTTATTTTTTCTCTTATGGTCTATTTTTAATAATAATATTATTACATACGTGTTCCTTAAATTTGTAATATAATGTAATGCATAAATATCGTAAAATGTATTGTAACGTCCAATAGGCCCACAGATGCCACGAGTAGTATGGTTAATATATTATAAAAAAAAAAAAATAAGAACTTGTTACGTCCCTTAATACTTTACTTGCTGTTATTCCTTAATACTCAAAATCAATTTGTTTTCTGTGACGTTGGATCTTTTCTGAGATTGATAAGTTTAAAGGGAATAAGGGATTACTGTCGATTTCTTTTAAATTATCATTTTCCTAGTAAATAGTCAAGAATAAATGTCAATAAATTCGGATTCCCAAAATTTTAGGCAATTCATGATTTTTCCACTGAATTTATGAAGTTAACTACAATGTATTTTAATGTCCTCTTAGTTTTTTTTTTTTTTTTTTTTTAATTTCGATAGCAGCACCGCTGAACCATAATTTATTGTATAATTATAGACTTAAAACATTAGATTACGCCGTTGTTTGAGCAGCCGGCTATTTCCTCAGCATTTGGCCGGGCAACTACTTGAATAAAAGGAAAATATGGTGTTCAGCCTTGGACCGAATAGGTGACCAATAAATATAAATAAGAATAGTTCTTAAATAGGTAAAATAATATATATTGTACAAGAACAAGTGTACGTATGTTGGCCGGGAAAACGTCTCTTCCCGGGCGCAACGCAAGATAATAATAATATTACAACAACTAGCTGATCCCGTGCACTTCGTTACCCGTTAAATGTACAAACTGTATATGACTCAAACTTTGTTCAATGCGTTATTTAATATTCGGTGTGTGATGTTCTAGATTTATCTTAACTTTTCTGTTGCCCAGGATAAAAATTCTGATTCACAGCAGTACATTGTCAGGTAGGCAATCTACCTGCGGTAGATCGCGGACCCCGTGTTATTTGTACGTAAGTGTATAATTTAACTCTACGCAATATCAAAGTTATACCAAGTTTGTCGTTTTTACTTAATTCCACCTACGATGGATTAATATAATCAATTAAGAGGACGTTATACCCGCATGTGTTGTCTCCGTCTTACAAGTGCGTAACATATCAAATTCTACGCTCAGCAGAACACGTGTAACTCCGTTGGTTTAAAAATTAGAGTGAATTGGCCTCTTATAAAATGTAATGGTAAGATTATTATCTAGACAACCTCATGAGCTTTTTATTATATTTAACCCGAGGGCCAACCCGGTCGAACGCCGTAACCAGGAATTAAAAAAAGGTCTACGCGCGCTACTCGTTGACGGCAACCACAACACCTGGGATACCAAGCTAGCCCCTATACTTTTTTCGATCAGGAACAGGCGCAACGACAGGACAGGATATCCACCATCGTTACTCGTCCTCGGGAGAGAGGGCAAAATGCCGGGGGACTGGATACTGTCGCGGACAGCGGACAATCCGATTGAACAAATAAATTTGGATAGGGCGGGCCGCGAAAACAACGTACTAACCGCACCACCTGTAACA
The DNA here is from genome assembly GCF_005508785.2 of Acyrthosiphon pisum. Taxonomy (NCBI): domain Eukaryota; kingdom Metazoa; phylum Arthropoda; class Insecta; order Hemiptera; family Aphididae; genus Acyrthosiphon; species Acyrthosiphon pisum. The sequence goes on from NC_042494.1 coordinate 146,448,949, forward strand.
GGTTGCCCGACGGACACAAAGTACAAAACAGGTGACACGGTGTACTACAAGGCACACCACCTGTCAAACACGCACATAAAATTTCACGCCGGCTTCGCACCGAAATGGTAGGGACCGGTAAAGCTGCACAAACGCGTAGGCAAAGGTGTGTTCATCACAGACCAACAGCCAGCACGCAAAATGCATATGTCCTGCCTCAAACAGGCGACCACCGCAGCGCCCCAAACACCACCCACCCACCCCATCCACCACAAACCCACAATAGAATTTAGTGTACATAATTTCAGTCGGAACAGCACCACACCACCAAATGGAGGGACAACCTCCGACGACAACCAGCACCCTCCAACAAGCGGCAGAACTGCTAGAACGCAGCCAACAGCTGCTGAGGGTGGCCAGCTTGGAGGAAGGCACCAACACCATCACGGCAGTACGTGTACGGCAAATGACCACGGCGCAGCTGCAGCGGGACCCGGTACTGTGGGCCGTCTACACGCGGGGGTGTGAAGATCGTACTGCCGTATTTCGGAGAGCAACAAACGGCGAACCCACAACCACGGTGAGGCACAACAGGTCGCGCCGCCCCAGACGGGTGACACGACAGGTGGCCACGGCACGACCGGCGCCACCACTGCCGACAACAAGGGCACCAGAGCGACCGCTGATGGAGAGGCCGATACCGGTGCCGAGGACGTCGACCACCCAACCACCGGGAACGGCCGCCAAACCGCTGCCAACGCCAAACACCACCGTCGAGATACCAACACCAGCCACGCTGAACGCCCACCAGCGCTGGAACAAGCAGCGGATGCGGGACTACAAGGCCAAATACCAGCAGACGTCCCAGCAACACCGTCTGGAAAAACAGGCACCAACAGCAACCCCCACCCCACAAACAACCCCGTCACAGACAGGACCTGCGACCTCAGACCTCGCCGTGGCCACGGTGCCGGAAGTGACAATCACTACTGGAACAACCGGAACCACAGAACAACTAACAGCCGCCACCTCCCAAACCGTGGATATGGAAATATCCCTAGAAGAGGAGGCGCAACTATTAGGAGAGACGGCCGACCATGTACTTTAGCCCCCTCACGTCGCCATAACATGACTAGATATCACCAAGGCCACGTCCGCTGAACACAGCTGGAAAACGTGCCCGCGGACAGGTGTCTACTACAACCACCTTTCACACACGACCCACTACAACACCGGCAACGGCCGGAACACCAAAGACGTTGGCGGTTTGGGGGGGGGGGGATTATGACGCGGTCCCGCGCAATAGCTGTTTGAATTCAAACAGCCTTTGCGCGGAAGCCGCGCCAGGAACCGTCGGCGGCCGTTCGGTGAACCAGATTGTACAAGTCATGTTTTCCACGACCCGCCGGGAACACACGCACGGACTACACATGTCCCCGCGAGTTGAAAACGCGACAGCATGCGCAATACATTTTAGTTGTTTGTTCACTATTAGTTTGTGTCGGTGACATTTTTTTGAATAAATAACCGACCTCCGCATTCAGCAACAAAATTGTGTTTTTCTTTTTTTTTCAATTTTAACTTTTGGTTACCTCATCTCAACGCCCATTATCCACGCGGCACCCCACAGGTCCGCATCAATGTTAAAGGAGATAACGTCCAATTCTACCAGCTTTACAAAAGAAAGATGTGGTCTAATGCATAAGAGGGACAAGGCTATAATGGTGAAGGCCTTGTATAGCTTGGTGATGGAAGTATAATGAAAAGATCAATCAATGGCATAGAGAGGGGAAAGATACCAATAGAAAGACTGCGGAAAAGATGGAAAGACAGTGTCAAGGAACTATTAGAATACATTTAGTAGACTGGGAGTAAGCATATGATAAAGTTCAAAGATCATTGGATGGAAGTAGGTGGTGGGGTCTATACGACACTTAAAGCAAAAAAAAATATATATATATTAAAATATTAGTATTTATAATAGGTAAGTACCTAATATTGTTAATATACAATAATATATTATGTTGAATTATGTTTTTCCGAAAATAACGTATTTATTTTAGTATGAATTATTATAGTAGCATGTAATTATAATTAGAAAAATGTTAATACAATATAATGCGATGTAATAGTATTATACTATACAGTTTGATTGATATTTATCTTAAAATGATTAAACAAAATATTTAATTTTCTTCTACTTTCTGTGTAACATATACATCAATATGAAAGATTGTGGAAAGTAAAGTTCTGTATTTCTTTATTG
>NC_042494.1:146451243-146452277 GCF_005508785.2 Acyrthosiphon pisum
AGGTTATTATTTAAAGGAGTCGATAAGTGCTTATTTCTCTGCATATGTATATTATATACATATTGCTATAGGTACCCCATATTATTCAACATATCATTATAATTAATTTAAACGACAATTTATTTTGGGTTTCGACCAATGAACTTAAGTCTTAAAGTGAAATTAGAAAATTAGTTAGAACATTAGCACCATTATAATTGCTTCAATATCCAACTTTGAGATTATACTCTAGCTACTAGTTTTTGTCAAACGTAAATACGTATAATACTATAATATTCATCAAATATTCATATTAATATTTTCTTAAAATATTATTATAAAATATTCACTACAACTTACATAATATTTTTGTTCTTTAGATACTATTTAAAATCAGGTGGGTGCCCTTTTTTTGGAAAATTTTACCAACATTTTTGTTTGTAAGTAAAACATAATGTCAGAAATATATTACATTCATATTTCCTTTTTAAGCATTTAAAGGACCAATTTTGAAGAAATTCAACTTCATCAAGAGTATTATCAAATTAGATATTTAAAAATTGTTTTATGGTTAAGATGTAAATAAAAAAATGTATTTTTAATATTAAAGGTATTAGAATTGAATACAAAATTCCATAGTTAGTTCGGAGGTAGTAACAAGTTTTTATTTTTAAATAATGATCAATTCATGTTATATAAAATTAACGCATCTAGTACACTGACTTACCAACTCAATGGCGATGTAATGCCTAAACTTATTTCATACTGAAAAAGCATCCCCTCGTAATCCTTTTTTTTAAATAAAATATCTCAATAATCAATTATTAATAACAATAATTTATATTATCGAGGAAATGTCTAAACTTATGAGAGTCATTACTCACAAGTCAAAGAGTCAATGTTAAACAAGTTTATGCAATTTTTCATTCAGTTAAGATAACAGTTAAGAGGACGCTACACCCGCATTTGTTGTCTCCATCTTACAAACGCGTAACATAAACAAATTTACGCTCAGCAGTTCACGTTTTAATGCCGTTAGCTTAACAATTAGAGTG
>NC_042494.1:146452720-146455378 GCF_005508785.2 Acyrthosiphon pisum
TCGTAAAAAACCTACATCCAAACATGGATAATATTCTTACCATCAAGCTTCATAATAGGTAAATTCACTCTAATTTTTAAACTGACGAAGCTACATGTGTTCTGCTAAGCGTAAATGTGCTATCTTATGTACTTGTAAGACGGAGACAACAAATGCGGGTGTGGCGTCCTCTTAAGTAGACTACCTTTGTAAACTGATAGTTGTCTATTTTTTTCAAAGAAGTAAAAATAAAATACTAGGGGATGAAGTGTCCTAGTGGACTAAGGCGTTGAGACATCTATATGGAGAATGAGGCAGCCAATCCCTGATCATGCATGGCAGAAACCTGCGGGTGCCCAATTCAAATTATGTGAAACCAAAAAAAACACACATGTTTACCAAACGTACAATACACTCCCCTACAGTTAAAATGACCAACCAATGGCCTAAGTTGCCATGGGTATAATTATAAAAGAAAAAAAAATTAAATAATAAACTTAGTGAGTTTTTAAATTTATTTCCAGCCTTGTACAAAATTTAAAATAGACCATAAAACTGGAAAATTAGTCCAAAAAACAGTTTCAGAAAAATATGTACAAGGTACCAGACACAATAATTAAATAATTACTTTTTTTTCCATCAACATTAAAAAAAAAAGGTGGGCAAGTGGGTGTCACTCTTCTGTACAGAACGTTACAAATGTGAAGTGGGTCACTGTGATGGATGATGTTAAATTTGAATTCAACGATATAATATAATTGTACAAGAAAAACGATTCTGAGCTAAAACGATCAGTCAGCCTATGATATTATTAAGTATATTTGATGATATAATTGTGAATTTTATAATTTATATATAACATACATTTTAACTATAAAATCATTTTAAATTTTAAATTTGATATATTTTGTCAAATTTCTAACTTTTAATTCTTAAAAAAAAAATGATGACAATATATTTTAAATATTTTTCAACTGTTATAGACTATATTACAAATACATCAGAAGCATGTTATTAAATGTTTATGCTTTTTGGCCCAACAAATTCAATTTTATTAATAATATTTATAGAAAAAAAAAAAAATTGAGATTCTTAATTGTTCATAAACAGCTCAAAATAAGTCAAAATATTTTCAAAATTTTATGGTGTACAGAAAATGCTAATAGTGACCAATGAAAATTTAATGTTGTAAGGGTATAATAATATTTCTCTTTATGCTCTCAATATATTATAGCAGACCAAGCTTCGTTTTGCGATTTATAAAAAGTTGAGTTTATAAAAGACAATTTAAATTTTGTCAATCTTTGGTTACAATTTACGTAGGTACCTATATTATACATATTTAATATTTTCTATAAAATTAATTTTAATTATTTTTTTTTTCTTAACCTAATATTATAACAATTATAACAGAATTAGATCAACTATTTACTTCCTTTAATCAAGACACACTAAATCACACTACAGTACTACACAATACACCTAATAAGCCCGTTTTAAAAATATAGTTTATGTGATAGAAAAACTTCATTATTTCGCTATGTTTATTTGACTTGGATAGATCCATGAAGTAGTTTAATATATTATTTTACACTACCCGTCGACATAAAAACATAAAATTAAAAATGTCTATATTGTTTAATATTAGGTTATTGATTGAGCCACCAGGAAATAATATGTAAATATATGTTCAGTAATTTTATTTATAATTCAAAATTTAGGATAATATAATCATTGTTGATTGTATGTTATACTATTTATACTCTTTATATTAAGTACTTTCATTAATTTTTAGTTTCATCTTTATTTCATAATGTAAATTAAATTAAATAGGTTTATTATACATACGATCCGCAACATAAACTAAAAATTAGTAATAATATTTGAAATTAATATGTTATTATGGGCCTATCGTTAACATTATAACACATTCAAAATATAGGTTGATTGTTTATAAAATTAAGAACCCTATAGGTTATACCATGACAAATTATATAGGTATCATCACAGTATTTTGATACGCATCCTCCGCTCTTTACGTCGCCTATATCATAGTTCTCCACTTATTATTGGTTTTCGATCATATTCAATAATTATACATACATATAAACATAGAAAAAAATCAACCAATGAAAAGTGGAGAACTACGATATAGGCCGGAGGTGAAGAAGATGCGTATTATAACTAGTATATAACTATATATAACTAGTACATCTGTGATAATACCTATTTAATTTGTCATGGGTTATACAGAGTCAACAATTTATGGAAGATGTTAAGGTCTATCAAAAGTCTGGACAAATGGCTGTAATAGTCATAGCCAAAAACTAACCGATCCATAACTATTATGGTACTTATCGAGTAAGTAAACATTTCATAATGATTATTATCGCATGGGTTATAACTTATAAGACACAAATCACAAATTAAATTACAAAAATTAAAATAAAAAAATCATAAATACAATATGCACGTACGACTTACTTACCTCTGTTGACTAAAAAAAAAAATTCATAATATTTAATAAATAATATTATGCCTTATATGATTGACAATCTAAGAATTTATAAGGATAACCTTATCATTGTCTTTCTAAAAAATGTATCATTACAAAGAATTTTCATACGATATACTGATGGGAGTCAGGCTTTTGAATACATTTTGATGTATTATTTAGAT
>NC_042494.1:146455428-146457042 GCF_005508785.2 Acyrthosiphon pisum
AATAAATAGAAAGAACATTGACCAGGAAATCCCATAAATTCCCTAACTGAAAAGTTTTAGGAAAAAACACTATATTTATTATGACAATCTTTATTTCACAAATTTAAAATGATTTACGTACTATTTGAATCTAGAATTAAAATAGAAACTAGTAATTAATATTATAAAATACTCATAATATATTTCTACTATAATAGCATGGGATTTATGGCTAATGTAAACATATAAAATTCATTTTTATATCTTATAATAAAATTAAAATTTTGTTTAAACATAAAAAGTTACTTGCCCGTTTTAGCTAGAAATAAAATACACGGTATTAATTTATAGATATAACTATAGAACATTTCTAATATGACCCCCACACGAACATGTTCAGCGGGGCCCATTATTTTCTTGAAGAATAAATAAAAAATATATATATATATATTATTGTTATGATGAAAGAGGCAAATCGTGTGGTTTCATTGAGAAGTTTTCAATAAATGTACGGAATGTCCAGAAGGACACCAACTTTAAAAATCTTTGAAAATTAAGACTTTTTGTAGAAAAAAAAAATAAACTAAATTTGATTATAATATATACCTACATTCTCTTTCAAACTTTATATTTACATGGTTTATTAATTATTTGTAATATTCTATTCTTTACTAGTTCGCAGTACAGGTACAACTTTCATCATAACTTCACAACTTACAAAAAAAAAAAAATAATTTCTAATTATAATTAGAATGATAAATTATAAAATATAATTTTATTAGGTCCCATTTATCCACAATGCTCAAAGTTGTTGACAATTATGAAGAATTATGACATATTTCAGGAACATCGAGTTAAATGAATCATTTTAAATATTTAAGGTTAGATTACATTAGGAACATTTTTGCACTTATTAAATCACTCTAAAAATGTTATCAGAATCGCAAAGAATAACCAATACATGCCAAAAATATAGATAGGTACATAAAGTGTAGTTGACCAACTACAGACTAATTACTATATATTCCGGAAAATTCACACTCACCCATAATATAAACATTTTAGAACGTCTAAACTTTATAGAGTGTTCCAGATGTAAAATTTTTTTTATATTATTTCCAATTTATTAATAACAATTTTAAAAGAAGAAAAATATTGCTTATGTAATTAATAAACTCAATAAATGTTTCTTACCAGCCAAGTCATCTGTATAGTTAAAAAAAAAATAATTTAGAATTATTAACCATATTAATTGTCAATAAATATTAAATATTGAAGGTCCGGAATAAGACTACGATAGGTTCTGTCAAATATTAACACAATATTGTTATAATGCAATAATCAGATTTCTCTATCTAAGGGCATGTTCATCAAATTTTATTCCACGTGCCTGTGTGCATCTAATACCAATACTTTTACTTGATACTTTACCAATAATTCAATCTGATGATTATACTTTTAATTTTAACTTTTAGATGGTGACGTTTCGGATGAACTGCAGAGAGCCTTGGTAATAACTGTGTTGGTAGTGATATATTCCTCCAATTGCTTTGGTGATCCTGGGCAGTGGGCTCTTTTGACTGGGAAATTTTGAACTTATATGGGCCACTATTAGACACACGTTGATTAACCCGT
>NC_042494.1:146457092-146457898 GCF_005508785.2 Acyrthosiphon pisum
GTGAGCGAAATGCTCATAGCGTCACCAACGACGGGTTAATCAGTCTAGTTTGACTCATATGTATTTCTGGTGGTTTCACAAGATCTCGTCTGTGAATATAGCGCCTGATTTTATACTTTATTGGCTTTCACATTCGAGCTGAGGCAAGTAAAACACCATCTTCGATACGTGCTTTATCCTTGCTTTTGCGTCACTGCAGTCACATTCGTTTGTCTCTGTAGTGTTAATTTTATAGAATCGTTTTACCAGGTTTTTGTTCGTATGTTTGTTTCTTGGTAGTCTTTGTAGTCTTTTAAAAGACGGTTTTAGTATTTGTATGTACCATTACAATATAATTATAAAAAGTGGATTAAAAAAAATTATGGTTTAAACTTCATGGTTTCGCGTACATACATTTCTTTGGTTCAAATATAAAATTCCATATAAATTAAATTATAGAACTACATAATATTTACGTACTCAACCACTCTATAAAAACAAATTATTATAATGCTATTGTTACTACACATTATATTGTAATTAATAACAAATGATAACTTGCAGTTAATTATAAATTACCATGGATTAAAAATATCGGTAGGGAATCATTTGAATAATGTGTCAACTTATCGTTTTGTATTGAAGTATTGAACTATAATATGAACTATAACGGAAAGTCACACTGCCGAATAGTACACTTCACACTTCCTGTGTGGCGTGTGCATTATGAGTACCTAAGTCGATAGTATATTCACATATTAGTAATTTATGCGTACAATTTGAATTCAATGATCAATCATTATAAAGCAAAATTCATTAACGACTGA
>NC_042494.1:146457948-146464263 GCF_005508785.2 Acyrthosiphon pisum
TCGAGCTGAGGCAAGTAAAAACACCATTTTTCGATACGTGCTTTATCCTTGATTTTGTATTGCTGCAGTCACATTTGTTTTTCTCTATAGTGTTAATTTTATAGAATCATTTTACCAGGATTTTGTTCGTATGTCTGTTTCTTGGTAGTCTTTTAAAAGACGGATTTAGTATTTGTATGTACCATTACAATATAAATATAAAAAGTGGATTAAAAAAAATGATGGCTTAAACTTCATGGTTTCATGTAGGTACATATATTTCTTTGGTTTAAATATAAAATTCCATATAAATTAAATTATAAAACTACATAATATTTACGTACTCAACCACTCTAAAAAAACAAATTATTATAATGCTATTGTTACTACACATTATATTGTAATTAATAATAAATGATAACTTGCAGTTAATTATAAATTACCACGGATTAAAAATATCGGTAGGGAATCATTTGATTAATGTGTCAACTTATTGTTTAGTATTGAAGTATTAAACTATAATATGAACTATAACGGAAAGTCACACTGCCGAATAGTACACTTCACACTTCGTGTGTGCATTAAGTATCAAAGTAGATAATATATTCATATATTAAGTAATTTATGCGTAAAATATGAATTCAATGATCAATCATTATAAAGCAAAATTCATTTAGGACTGAGGCTGTATGTTAGCCTGTATTATAAAGTAACATTAAGGGACTGTTATTTTTGCGATTGTGTGTGTTTTTTTCACGTATATAATGTATTCATTTTATAACAAGAAAAAATATGTGGATCTTCAAAATTCAGTGTGTTTTCTAGTAGAAAATTTGATTTTGGGAGGTATATTTTATAATTTTAAGTAGTTTTCAAAATATTAAAGATAAACAAAAAACATGGAAACACCCGAAATTTGTGTACAAAATGAATTAAATGAGAGTCTTAAAATTTTCCAATTAAAACCGTAATTGAAATTTGTTTGAACTTTATTAAAATCACAAATATTTTTAAATTATATTATAGGTCTGGTCATATAAGGTTTAAATGAAAAATAACATTATTAACACTATCACAATACGAGTATATTAAAAATAAATAGATAATACGTACTTTCATTTACTATAAATAATAAATTTTAATAAATGAATAACTATGTACCTATATAATATTTTCCACACATTTATAATAATTCAGCTGCATATTTATTTAATATTAGCATGATAAAATTAAAAATACACATTTTGTGATATATAGAAAGAAATATTTTCACATAAGTTATACATTTAGCTGTATACAGTAGATTGGATATTATATTAATTTTTAAGATATACGTTAATATGTAAAATAGAATTGGAAATGTAAGAAGCATATTGTTTTCAAAGTTATTGTATGAAAAATTTTCGAAAATTTTAATTGGTCAACTAATAAAAATAAAAATTGGTTTTAGGGATCCACCTTATTTTCTAACTTCAGGGTCAATTTTTATCTACAAATAGACATTGAAGCTATAATGGACAAAGTACTTAATATTATAATATAAGTTATACATTTAGCTCCAGTAGGTTAGATATTAGGTTTATAATTTTGATGTTACGTTAATAAATGATAGGTAAAATAAAATTGAAGATGTGATAAATACATAGCTTTTTCAAAGTTATTGTTTTAATAATTTTCAAAAATACATATTATTATTATTTATATTATAACCGTTTAAAGTTCAAATCTATAAAAATTTCTTTCAAATCATAAACATTTAAAAATTATTTTACAGGTTGTGTCAAATTCCAAACAAACAAAATAAAACTTAGGTACCTGCTTTAACTGTAAATAATTATATTTAAAAAATTAAAATAGAGTAAAATATATTATAGGCATATTATTTATTATTTATATTATAACGTGATAAATACAAAGAATTCTAGATTTTGGGAAAAAAAAATTTTTTGTCATCTGATCATTCGCCAGGGAACGGAAAGTAAAAATATGGCAATAAACATAAATTTTACTTACCAATCGCTTCTGCAAAAAAATATATCATACCAATGGTATTTATAGTGCAATATTTGATACAAATAATACATGATTTTTGTAGGTGCATTCAATGTAATAACCTAACTACTTGGTTTTTTCAATTAAAACATTTTTTTTAAAATATTTATACTTACTAATTTCCGCTGTAAAAAATTATAATAATAATTAATAGGTTACTAATTATAACTATGTTAAAGTAAATCAACATTTTCAATAGAGGGACTTTAAATTTCAATTTCAACAATTCCTAGCTATATTTCAAATATGATTGTCAAAAAAGAAAATTGCAAATCATTAACATAAGTTAAATTTACAATCTTAATTGTTATTTATCTTCTGCTGTTTGAAACAAAAGCATACTTGAAATAATTTCAAAATAAGGGGTACGATTTTATTGTCACGATTGGGAATTAAATTGTAAAAATAATGACAGAATATATACAACGGGTTTGATAATTTTGATTTAAAATGTATACTTTTTACTTTTTGTGTAATTTGGATGACAATTAGTTATTGATAATATAACAGTGAACAGTGTATATCATATAAAGTGTAGTATGTAAATTCCCAATAAATTAAAATTACAACAGTTACTTACTTTTTAATGGTTCTGAAGAAAAAATACAAATAGGTTTAATTGGCTTAAAAATTATCATATATTTGAACAATTTTTTATAATAGGTATACATTTAAGTTAGGTACCTCGTCATCATCAATAATATGATAGAAAAAGGTAATATTATTTAGTTGATAACGTAATAACGATTTACAATAGAAAACAACTATAATATACATGATTATAATTTTATTGGAATAGAGATCAATAAACTATCACAATATGACCAATTTACATGTTATCAAAATAAATATAAAATAATCATTATACTCATTAAAGTAATGGTTCTTTTCATCCATCTAATCACTCAATATATAAAATTAGTAATAGTATTGTAGTTTGTGAACGTAAACAAAATTTATTTTAATAAAGTATTCAGATTTAAAACAAAATATTTAACTTTCTCTTAGGTATGTTACTCGAAAACACTATTTACCACTATATGTACGAAACATCTTCAAGATTTTGGTACAATTTTGTAATGAAATTAACTGATGACAACTTTGTTTTGACTAATAACTTTTTATAAGGAAATTTGTAATTTTAATTTTCGGTACCATTCATTCCATTTTTTTTTTGCCTATTTTCTTCAATAAGACAAATTATAAAACTTATAAATACTTACCGTTATATTGGTCTATATAAACAAATAATATTTATCTTATACAATAAATTAGTTCGTTTCTAGTAAACCTAAATAGGTCAAATGAAGGTTATTTAATTTTTAGTAATAGGAATGCGCCTTATTTTCTATCTTCAATGTTAATTTTTTATCTACAAATGGACATAAAAGCTATATAATATGGGAGAAACAATTAATATTATAATAATGTAATATTGAAATTGCACACAGAAAAATACATTTTTTAAAATTCAACTTCTAAAATTATAATAATAATTAAAAATTATTAATCATAACTATATACATAATAATATAGCATTTTCATCCGACGGACTACAATAACTAGAAACAGTAATTGATAAAATATACTACGAACAACGCGGAATTAAGTTTCAGTTTACTACAAATATCTTACCCAGACGTGCAATTTCTTCCTTAGTTAACGCTATATTAAAATATAAAAAAGGTGGGTAAGTGGATGTCGCTCTGCTGTACAGTAGGTTACAAGTGGGTCATTGTATAATGTATAGTATTAAATTTGAATTCAATGATATAATTTCACTGTATAAGAAAAACGATTCTGAGCGGAGACGGTTTGTCAGTCTAGGTATTAGACATACCTATTATAGGTATAATTATCTATAGTATTTAAAAAAAATTGAACTATAATAGGTATTAATAATAAATTCCAAATTAATCATATCACAATATCTATTAGGTAACGCGTTATACATCAACAACAAACCGTGGTACTATCATAGATATATAATAGTATACTTTAGAAGTTTCAAGTACCCACGAATAATATTATACAATCACAACAAAATAACTAAAATAGTTATTCCAGGTTTTTTAATATGTAATTTCGTCCAAATTTGAAATTAAAATGACTACCTATAAAAATAAACTGTGCTAATGTATTTCTTAGAATTTTTGGTAACAGAGTTAAATATTTACGTGGAATCTTGTTTTAAATTTTCAATCCTTAGATATAAAAGTTTAACATTTTATAATTTTTTAACTACAAAATAATTATTCAATTTTAAATTTGATAAATTTTGTTAAAATTTCACCTTCAAATGCTTATAAAAAATAATTGTGCCTATGTATTTTTAATATTTTTCAACTGCTATTGCAACAATGTATCAGGAGCCTTGTATTCATTTTTACACTTTTTGGCCTAATAGATAAAACTTTATTGATATTTATAGAAAAAAAAACTAAAAAAATTGAAAACTTACAATGTCCGTAAACAGCTCAAAAAGAGACAAATTATTTTCAAAACATTATCGTATATATAGAAAATGCTAATATAAACATTCAGTAAAATTTAAGTTTCTTCAGTCACTCGTTTTTTAATTACAACAAAATAAGATAATCGTTATGTAAGAAATCGAGTGAATATCAAATGTTGTAAAAATATGAATTTCAAACGCTCATCAAAATTTAATTTGAGTTTCTTAGCCATTTTTTTTTTTTGATACAGATAGATTATCCTATTAAGAATCTTGTATTACATTTTAAAATCTTAGTTCTAAAAAGAAAAAAATTTACGAATTATTAACTCAAAATAATTTGCTAATTTTCGTGATTTTTACATATTTTGTCAATTTTTGAACTTTAAATGCTAATTAAAAAAAAAACTGTGGCTAATGATTTTTAATATTTTTCAATTGTCATTGTAATAATATAATAGGAGCCTTGTATTAAATTTTCAAGTGTTTTTACTCAACAAATAATGTTTTATTGACATTCATAGAAATAAAAACTAATTAAATTGGAAACTGATATTGTCCGTAAACACCTCAAAACAAAGGAGGAGTATATATAGCTATAAAGGACGAAATTATCATAATATTATAATCTTAAAATTTCACACAAAATAAAGTATTCAATTTTAATAATAAAAAAATACAGTTATACGTACGATTCTTTTCTAAAAAAAATAATTACACGCATTAATAATTTATTAATTATCATTTATAACTATATAAAACTTAATTCATTATATTGAATATAGTGCCTTTTTAATAAAAATTTAATAATTAATTGTTTTTATGATGAGTAGGTAGTAGTTGGACATTTTATGGACCATTTATCCCTGTAACACAAAGTTAAATTACTCTATACTCTATTTAAAATAAGACCGTGATCAGGCGGCCGAGTTGTGCGCATGGGCGTGGCTTTGTTCCGTGGCAGCACCTGATGCGTGGCCGTAGTGGGGACGGCATCTGACCATATGTCTGACCGCCGCACAACGAAAACTGGTCGACGCCTGATCACGATCTTATTTTGAATAGAGTATAACTATATTTAAAACTAATTGTAAGTATTTTGATTCGGAAAATATATCTGCTGAATAAATTTACAGATGAAAAGGGGGGCTCCCTTTAAAAAAAATATAGTTAAATGTGAGTACTGTTCTGCTATACAGTAGTTGCAATGGATGTGTTATTTTTAAGTACGATAATTAACCATTGTATATGAAAAACGATTCTGAGCAGTTAGCGTAGTTCTTATAATATAACTAGCTGTTCTGTGCACTTTGATGCCCTTTAAATGTGCCAACTCTATATGACTCAAACTTTGTTCAATTCACTATTTGAAATTCGGGGCATGGTGTTCAAAAATTCATCTTAACTTTTCCGCTGCCTGGAATAAAAATTCCGGTTTGCAGCAGTAGGTATATTATCACGTAGGTAATCTATTTGCGGTAGATCACGGACCACTTGCTGTTTATACGTAAGTGTATGATTTAACTTTAGAGTAGGTATCAAAGTTATACCAAGTTTGTCATTTTTACTTAATTCCACCTACGGTGGATTAATATAATCAATTGATAGAAAATCCTAACCAAATCTAACAGTACTAAAATCCGATGAATAAAAAAAAGAAATTGAACCCTTTTTAAATTAGCCTATCTTCTTCCCAGAGGTCTAATCTACACACAAATTTCATCTATATATATAAAAATGGAGCGTAAAAAATGAATGTTACCTCATCAATTGAGACAGCTGTTTTATATATTGACAAAAAATAATAATACAAAAAAACAAACATGCCC
>NC_042494.1:146464428-146467417 GCF_005508785.2 Acyrthosiphon pisum
CTAACAATTACGAACATTAAAAAAAAATTTGAGCCAAATCGAACCAGCCGTTCTCGATTGATGAGGTAACGACATTTTTCACGCTCCATTTCTATATGTATAGTTAATTTTTTATTCGTCGCTATGAGTGGTGATAAACAAAGCGTTAGAAATTAAAATCCTATTTATTTATCGGTTTTTCGTAATTTGTTGGTAGTTTTTCTCGACGCTTTCTAAAACTACTTGGAATTTTCAATTTTGACCACCCAAAAGTACCAACTGGGCTCACTTTTCTATCAAAAATTGAAGCATGCTTATTATCCAAAATGTTGCTGACAGACAGAAAAAAAAACACACACATGATTGTAAAAAAAAGCTATCCTCAGAATCTAAAAACGGAGGTTTGTATCTCTTCTGGACAACGCTATTGACTAGTAAGAATTTGAAAATATGGTATTTCACTATTTAAGTATATTAAAAAATCCAAATTTAAATACTATAATATTTGAAGAAAAACAGGGATGAGCTGGGGAATATATTTTAATTAATGTGGGGTCCTTATATTATCAGATATAACCTTATGTAATACATATATTAACTCATTACTATCATAGCTTTGAAAGTAAAAACCATGAACCCAAAATATTTGTAAGCTTTTAGATATTAAATAATTATAAATTAAAAAAAGTGGGTAAGTGGATGTCGCTTTTCTGTAAAGTAGGTTACAAGTGGGTCAATGTATAATGGATTGTATTAAACTTGAATTTAATGATATAATATCATTGTATAAGAAAAACGATTCTCAGTGGAGACGGTTTATCAGTCTGCAATTTTTAAATTTGTATTATTTATTATAGCCTTTAAGTTGAATTTATATTATAATATTATTATTTTTTATTCGTTGTTGCGGTAATAAACAAATCGTTAAAAATTAAAATCCCATTTTAAGCAGTTTTTCGTAATTTATCAGTAGTTTTTCTCGTGGAATTAAAATAACTATTGAGAAAATCGAAAAATGACCTGTTTAAAGTACCATCTTGATCCAACTTGCTGTAATATAAGATACGATATTATATTGAAATTTAAGCACTCCTTCTGGTAGAAATGTTGTATACGGGATATAAAAACATAATAATAATAATAAACATCATTGTAAAAATATACTAGATTCCTCGCTCCCCTTAGAATCTAAAATTAAACAAATTTCGATGCATGAAAAAATTGTTTTGTGGGAGCAAATTGAAAAGCTTCTCAGGGTAGGAACAAAAATCAATACACTGTTTAAACTTGATATACGAATAACTTATGATAATGGAATAGATTAGATTTCTCTTGGAACAGAAATACGGCGTAAATTTTACCAACCACACAATTTTTTGGAGTTAGAATATTATCACTAATATATAAATAAATAAACAAATAAATAAATATTTTTTATTTTATCCTCAAATATTTAAATACCTGGGTGTTATTAAAATATGTAAAATTAAAATGATTAAATTTATTATTAAGATCATAAAAACCAATGTTTATATTATGTTAAACTTATATCTAATATACTTCAAAATCCGGATTTAATAAAACGAAGTATTTGTTAATTACAATATCCATACCATATGTTATATCACCTTCATTTAAATAAGCTGTAACATTTTAAAATGATTAAAATACATTTTTATAAAACAATACCTGATCTTACAAATGTAACCCGGACCCTCTCAGATAGCATTTTGTAATAATAATATTATAATAGTATTATAATGACTTTATACTAATATTATTCGTGATTATAATGTTATAATAATATTATTAATTAAAAAATTGCTATCATTGCTATAATAGCTATTACTTAACACCCCATTCACTGTATCACCCTACTTAATTTTCGGTTCTACTAAGGATATTTTCATTATAGAGTCTGCTCCATCCCTCAAATGCAATTTTTTTTTATTACAACGTTTTCTAACTTAATAAAAACTAAAAAAAAAAATAATCCAAAAAAATTACAAATTACAGTTATTTTTTTATAAAAGTAAGGTTAATGAGCTAAAAAGCACTCTAAAGTATCATAATAAAAATTAAAATAATTGAATAAATTGTGATTCCAATGATTATAGGAACAACAAATCGAAACACTGATGAACTAATAAACACGATTTACGAATAATTTATGACAATTGAATGGAGAAGAGGCATCGTGGAACCGCAATACAATTAGAAATTATAGAAATACATGTAGAAATTAATATATTACATTTTACTAACCACGCAAAGTTTTTAAGTTAGAATTTTACGTTTAAAAAAAAATACATAGTATATTTCTAATAATCAATAAATAAATTAATATTTTGTTTTGTATTATGTTCAAATATCCATGTTAAATGCACTAAGAAAATAAATGGTGCTTAGCATGACTGGTGAATCACCCTTTATATTTAGTAGGTACATATATTATAAATTATAATGTAACCACATAATACTTAATTATTAAGTATTATTTGGTTAGGTAAAATGTATTTCGTATTATATTATGTGGAAATATATTTTATCATTTAATTAATTGATATGGATAAGACCATATATTATCAGACAACCTTGTATAATACATAATATATACCTACGCATATAGCTTTAAAAAGTAAAATCCATTGAGACGGCACGGTCACAACGGAACGGCGTCTTATATAATAACAAGTTTTATAATTGATATCACGTCTTGTTCTATATTTTGTATAATGTATAGATTTTATATAATGGGGGGCAGCGAGGATCACGGGTGTGACGGCCGGCCTGATCGGCGGACCGTCGATGTGAGAGCTCGGAACGATCGGCGATGGCCAGGTCCTATGTACAGTATCGGGGAATGTTTGGTGGTCCCGACGTTGACAGTTGTCGGTATGGACGGAGTCAATATATCACTGCGCGTGACTCAAAAGAAGCGGCTACAGTGATATATCGTACCCGGGTTTTTGATACAACTTATAAAGTGTCCAGAGGGGGGGGGGGGCGA
>NC_042494.1:146467517-146473771 GCF_005508785.2 Acyrthosiphon pisum
TAAAAGTTTACTAACCACACAATGTTTTGGAGTTAGGTAATTAATAATATATAAACAAATAAATAAATATTTAGTATGTTATCCTCAAATATCCAAATAGGTACCAGCTGTATGTAATTAAAATATGTAAAATTAAAAAAAGTTAAATTTACGTTTAAGATCATAATAGCCAATACTTATATTATGTTACACTTATATCTAATATACTTCGAAATCGGGATTTAATAAACTGAAGTATTTGTTAATTACAATATCCGTACCATATGTCATATCACCTCGATTTAAATAACCTATAACATTTTAAAATGATTAAAATACATTTTTATAAAACAATGCCTGATCTTACAAATTTAACCCGGCGCTTATTGTTTAACACCCCATTCACTGTATCACCCATTCACCCTACTTAATTTTGGTTTTACAAAGGATATTTTCAATCTAGAGTCTGCTCCATCCCTCAAATGCAATTTTTTTCATTACACTGTTTTGTAACTTAATAAAGAACTCAAAAAAAAATAATCCAAAAAAATTACAAATTATAGTTATTTTCTAAAAGTAAGGTTAATGAGCTAAATAGCCCTCTAAAGCAGGGACTGGAACCGAACCTAAAAGAACCGGTTCTGGAACCGGAACCTTTAAAATATTAAGAACCGGAACCGGAACCGAAACCTTTATTTTAATATAATAAAGTACCGGAACCGAACCGGAATTTTTAAATTAAAAAGGTACTTTTAGATTCAAAAATAAAATTATTTTATTTTATCATATTTAAAGGTATTACGGTTTTGTGTATAACCTATGAACCTAGTATGTATCTATGATATATTATGAGTTTTCTAATATTTCTCATACCTCAATTAACCTAACCTAACCTCAATTATACCCACATTCTGGATGACTATTTGAAATTATTATACTTTTTGGCAAGGCTGGGCATTAACGAGTTAAAAAGTTAAAGTTAAGTTAATAAGTTAATTTTATATTAACTTTTTAACTTAACTAGTTAATTTTGGCTTTTCATTAACTTAACTGTTAACTTACTAAATTTATTTTTTAATAAACGTGTTAATTTTTCATTTCAAGAAGTAAGTTAAGTTAATTTATTTTGTTTTAATTTTATCATATTTCACTACTTCAGTATATCTCGTTTTCATGTTAAAAAATATTTACCGTGAATTGTTTAAAGTAAAAAATGTATATAATTCGAATTTACCTAATATGGAAACACTGTATAAAATATAAACACTATAGTCTATAATTTAGTTTTGGGTTGAAAAAAATTAAGTATGTTAGCGTTGTATAAACAAATTAACTTTTTTTTAACTGAATAAAAAGTTAACAAAAAGTGTGTATTAACTTTTAACTTAACTGAGTTAACCTATAGTTAAATTAACTTTTAACTTTTAACTGTTTGTTATTGGTGCATATTAACTTAACTGAGTTAAAAAAAATCATTAACTTGCCCAGCCTTGCTTTTTGGTACCGAAATTATTTGGAACCGGTACCTTTATTTTTTTTTATCAAAGAACCAGAACCGAACCGGAATCGTTATTTTATTTTTGGATAACCGGTCCGGAACCGATTACGATAAATTCAAAAATTTTAAGGTTCCAGTCCCTGCTCTAAAGTATCATATTAAAAATTAAAAAAATTGAATAAATTGATATTCCAATGATATAGGAACAACAAATAGAAACACTGATTAGCTAATAAACACGATTTACGAATAATTTATGTCTATTGAATGGAAATGAGGCATATTGGAACCGCAATACAATTAGAAATTATAGAAATCATATAGAAATTAATGTATTATATTTTACTAACCACGCAAAGTTTTGAAGTTAGAATGTTATGCATAAATAAAATACTTTATATATTTGTAATAATAAATAAATAAATGCATATTTTTTTTTGTATTATAGTCAAATATCTATGTTAAATACTCTAAGAAAAAAATGGTTGTTAGCATGATTGGTGAATCACACTTTATATTTAGTGCGTATATATAATTGATAATATATAAGTATTATATGGTTAACTAAAATGTACTTTGTACTTTGTACTTATGTGGAAATATATTTTATCATTTAATTAAATAATATGGGTTAGATCATATATTATTATCAGACAACCTTTTATAATTCATAATATATACCTACGTATAGCTTTGAAAAGTAAAATCCATGAGCCTAAAAAATTTATAGGCTGGTAGACATTAGTAAATGACACCGTTTTGTAATTTATTAGAAAAACAAATAAATAATCCAAAACAATTAACATAATTAAGAATTATAAAAATTCCAATTATCTACGAAAGGTGAAGTTAATGAAATGAAAATTCCTCTAAAGTATCATAATAAAAATCGAAAAAATTCAATTAGTTGAGATACATAAATTAATTGTTGTATGAGAACAATAAATCAAAATACTGATTAAATAATAAAACTTAATAATATCCAAATACCTATGTATTATTAAAAATAAGTACCTATTATTAATATATAATATTATATAACACTATAACAATTATAAAACACCTATTTAGGTTAAATTTACCTTTAAGATCATACAAGTCAATGCTTAGTTATAAAATTAAGTATTTTAATTATAATATCCTTACCAATATAATCAATAGATGTATTTAAAAGTTCTATAACATTTTAAAATGATTAAAACAAGATATATAAAAAAATTCTTAAGTAGGTACCATACATTGGTTAGTTTAATAGTTTACCAATCTCTTATGATCTAACATGGTCAACTAAATCTTACTAAACATATGGTATTTTTAAGATACTTATTATACCCTATTGCTAAGCTCCCCCCTTCACTGTATCTCTCAATTTATTTTAGATTTTACCAAGGACTCTTTTTATTTCTAGAGTTGGTTTCATCACATATCTTATTGTAATGTGTTTCGTTTAATAATTTTATTTCCAGCCAATTACAATAAACAATTATGATCCATGGATACTGCAGTATCTAAAATGATGTTTCTGTTGTATACGTATTGCTTCTTAGTCTTCTTACTCTTTTTTTTGGTCTACCATTCTCCTGCCCCTAACATTTTGTGGTAATTTTATTGACGAAAAATTGTCAATAGTATTTTTCTTATGAATTTATTTTGATATGATTTCCTCGATCTGAAGTTTTACACCAGACCAATATTTTTTTGAGCTAATAAACTATTGTGTACATCATAACTCTTCTATGTTACTATTTGATTAGGAACTAATTAAAAACATTACCTTGACAGAGCCCTAAAAATATAATTTTTAAGTCAATCATGTATATTTACTTCAAATTAGGTAAACTATTAAAAATATTTAACCATCCATCTGATTATTTTGTACGAATCATTCAAATCGAGACAATTTCTAAATAACTTTCATTAATAATTAAGTTCTAAAACAATGTAAAAAAAATATCTATGTTATTGATGATAATATTAAGATGATGTCATACCCGCATATTGTGTCGTCTCCGTCTTACAATTATTAATGTACAACATAATATCAAAAAGTGTTTTGGACAGGTCAACATTTATCTTTTTGTGTTTCTAGTAGTTGCTCCAAATATTCTAAACATATAGAGTAGTATATTATCTATGCAACAGCTTGCCCATATTTTAGATAACATAAACACAGTAAAATGTATTACTTATTTGCTTCTAAACATTTTGTTTTTTTCATTTGCTTATAACAGGGATGGACAACTGACGACCCACGGGCCGCATCCAGCCTGTGAACCATTTTTCACTGGCCCATGCTACATGTCAACTTAGTTTATAAAAATATAAAATTTTAAAATTTTTCTGTATTTTATTTTATTATATTATATTTATAAAATTATCAAAATCTATATAATTTTTATCCTAAAACATTGATATATATCCTTATCCAGTATTGAACTATTAAATGTAAATAATATAATATTATTTATAGGGGTATAGCAAGGTGGATACGTTAGGGTATAGTTAACATTAGGTTTTTTTTTTTGTATTCTATATGTTTCTATATGTAAAAAAAAAATAGTAAAAAAATTAGATAAAATATTATTTTTTTTCATAATAATTACTAGGAGATTTTACAATATCCAGTCTACTAATATTCTTGTTTTTATATTTATTTATAAAATCTTCAATTCTGGCTTTTTTGTTTAAGTATGTGCAATTAGTAATATTTTTAATTCGTTTACACTGCTTATGTATTTGTTTTGTTTTATTACAAAATACAATATCATATAATTATATTATAATTGAAAATATCAAAATTTGATTGTATCATTTTATACTATTTTACTTTATATTTATAAATAATTTTATTTTTCATTTGTATATTTACCTTCCCTATTTTACGGGCTATATATTGTAATCGTGTATATATTAACATATGAGGGTAACTGGTACATTCGTTTGGGGGAAACTGGTTCATTTGGTTGAGGGGAACTGTTAAATTTTGCTCTAGGTAGTTTAAGGGGAATTGGTATAAAAAAAGGTACTTTTGGGGGCAACTGGTACATGCCCAAAATTATTTGCTTCTAAACATTTTGTTTTTTTGTTTTTTTCATTTGCTTATGCCTTATAAAAAGCACGGTGTTGCACGGATAAATTTCTTCTTTACGTGCTGTGCAATGTTGTACATATGTAAGATGGATACAACACATGCGATTGTGACACCCTCTTAATTGATTGTTGCTTGACGAATCAAAAATCAAATTGAAATAATTCACATGAATGTTGTGAGCTTACATATTATTATAATTCACCAAATACACTAGAAAAAGCTTATACAAATCTGATTTAAGAATATTTTATACTTTTTAAAACAATGTTAAGCATAATATTTTTATTAATTTTAATACCATATTAAGTTAAACTGAAATTTAAGAAATTGCGTACGTTCTGGTTGTCTCCAGATTATAATAAAATGTCAATAGTTAGTTTTCATATTTAAATTAATTATAGTACATATTATAAAATTCATTGCTGTTAAATCTGCATAAAATAAAAAATATAACACAAATATTATAAACATTTTGAATCAATAAATTATTATCTTACTATTTAATTTTACTATATCGGGTTCAGTAGCCGCCGGCATAACCCAAACTGAAATTGCTATAAATGTAAGCTTAATTAAATATTGATTATTAAAAATCATTTTGATTTAATATTTTAATATGAGAAAATAATAAAAAATAATGTGAACGCTGAACCACAAATGAATACTACTTCTCGATATCTTTTACAAGCAATATTTTACTAGGTAACCTATAATATTATTCACTATTTGTTATTGAACGCCATATGTATTATTTTTCATATCACTTGAGTAAATAATTAGTATGCAAAATTGTACATTGCAAAGATACTCTATAGGTATCTTGAACACAGGTTTTTAATTTCTCTGCTTAGTTCGATCGACTTAAAAATATCACTAATAATGTTAAAGTGAATTTGCTAGTAATATTATATTAGATAGTTAAATTCAAAATACTAGGCAGAGACATGATGAAATACATAAATATCATAATACCATACTTATATTATCAATATAATTCTATGTTGCATATACGTGATACGAGTGTTACACACTTTTAAAATATTTATCATACCGAAAAAAAATGCCATTCACATTTAGTTTGAATATAAAAATGTTATTATATTTTATACAAATATCTATAGAGTATAGGACATATCTACAAATATACAATACTTTAATCAACGTCGAGAATACGCCACTGCTTAGATTTTCATATTTCCCTCCTTAGGTCACACCTTCTAGTAGCGAAATTGGTCCTAGCAGCTGTGTCTTTATCAGATCCATGTCTTCTCAGGCAGGATTGGTAAGCCATGCGTAAGGAGAGTGCGTTCGGTCTCAGCGCTGCTATGCACTCTGTCCACCAGTACATGGGCTTCTTGCCCCTCGGGCCGGGAGTCCTGGGTGGCATCGAGGCGTCACAGGCACCAGAGATGCACCTGTCAAGGGTCT
The DNA here is from genome assembly GCF_005508785.2 of Acyrthosiphon pisum. Lineage (NCBI taxonomy): Eukaryota > Metazoa > Arthropoda > Insecta > Hemiptera > Aphididae > Acyrthosiphon > Acyrthosiphon pisum. Next base: position 146,473,514 of record NC_042494.1, read on the forward strand.
TGGCAGCCAGGACAGCGGAGTTTGTGCCATCAAGTCACCCCTTTGTTGTGAGGGGTTTCGAGGAGATGTGATAGAAGATTTCGAGATCGAGCTTCTTCAGAGCACATCCCGGTTGAGCGTCTGGTGGTGTGTCAACGTGAGGCCAGCTCGGGCGTATTCTTAAGTAAAGACGTAGGTAACTAAACCTGTATTAAATAAAACAGTGACATAAACATTGATTTTACATGTTTTAAACTTAGCATGAATATTATTTTAAAA
>NC_042494.1:146473821-146475346 GCF_005508785.2 Acyrthosiphon pisum
TTAGCATGAATATTATTTTTAAAATGTTCGAGGGCATTTTTTTGGGAAAATTGTAAATCTTTCATGTGAAATCGGTTAACCCACATTATCCACCTTTTACTACCTTAATATCATGCGATGATTAGAATTATTACATAATCTAGGGAAAATAGAGCATTGAAGTATTATTGACTTCTATTTCGTTGACAACTATGATGACAAAGCCATTGTACAAGGTTAAATTGGCTCGTAAAAAAGAAGGGTATGTACCTATTTTATGTTCGAACGTGTTTTTTTTGCTTATGATTACTTATTAGTGGTGTGGGAATAATGGTAAGGAACTATTAGAATACATTTTACTAGACTGAGAGCAAGCATATGATGAAGTTTAAAGATCATTGGAAGGAAGTAGGTGGTGGGGTCTATACGGCTCTTAAACCAAAAAAAAAAAATGTATATATAAATATATTAGTATTTATAATAGGTAAGTACTTAATATTATTAATATACAATATATTATGTTGAATTATGTTTTTCCGAAAATATCATATTTATTTTAGTATAAATTATTATAGTAGCATTTAATTATAATTAGAAAAGTGTTAATACAATATAATGTGATGTAATATTATACTATACAGTTTAATTAATTTATATTTAACTTAAAATAATTAAACAAAATATTTAATTTTCTTCAACTTTTTGTGTAACATATACATCAATATTAAAGATTGTGGAAAGTGAAGTTTTGTATTTCTCTGTTGTAATAAGAGCATCACAAAAGGGTTTAACCGATTCAACCATACTTGATTCTGCAAAATATATATTAGTATTAGATATGTCGAATAGTTCATTAGAATGCACTTCCACAAACAAGTACAGAATTTGGTTTTATGCGTTTATAATGTTTAGCCTACAAACCAGGGATCGAAACCGGTTTAACCGGTTTTCCAAAAAACCGGTTAAAACCGCGATTTTCTCATTTCTGAACACCGAAACTGGAACCGGAACCAAAAACTTTGAAACACTGGTTAAAAAACCGTAACCGAAACCTAAGACCTTATAAAACCATTTTCAAAACCCAAACCGAAACCATAGAATTGAAAAACCGCTCTTGTACTGTTCTTGAAAAACAGATTAAAATTTAAAACTAATGTCAGTTTCTTTGAATTCCATAAAGTTAATTATATTATTTGTAATTCTACTATTTTTATACGAAGAAATTATTATGTTTGGATTTATTGATAAAAGTCCTGATGCAGTTACTGAGTATTACGAAATATTAATATATATATTATTACTAAACTTATGATTGAAAATTGCAAATACAAATAATATAGTGTGATGTTTTTGTAATATACAATTCAATTTTAATGTAATCGAATAATGATCTCAACCATAATATGGCAACATAATATTATGTCGAATGCAAAAGTAGGCATGAGGCACCTAAATTAGTACAAAATATTCAAGTTAATAACACGAAATTAGTTCTGCTGAACGTTAATTTGTTATATCGTATATTGTACACTAATTATACAAAGTA
>NC_042494.1:146475396-146482016 GCF_005508785.2 Acyrthosiphon pisum
GTATTATATATGCAGAGAGTATTCATTAGAACACCCTTCCACAGACACGAACAGAACTTGGTTTTTTATGCGTTTATACAGAGTAATTTTTAGACCACAAACAAGGTTAATGTTTAAAAATAATTAAAATTATGAAATGAAAATCACATTAATACACAATATTTGATATTTATACATACACGGTATTCCCATCAAATATTTTTTAATTGGACCAGAAGCATCTGTAAAAAGAAATGTTAAATATTCAATAAATAAAGTAAATAATTCATTAGATAAAAATTGATTGAATATAAACTTTCATTCGAATGACATGTACATTGTACAGTACTTTTATCTTAATTATGTTGTTGTTGTGGTACCTACACTGTTTTAGTCATTACTAATCACGTATCGATACAATTAAAATTAAAAAAAAAAAATTAAAACTAATTGTGTTTCTATATTTCAACAGTTAACTAAACACGTTTCTTTTTTTCAAATATTCAAATATTGTATTGTAGTCTTTATATGAATCAAAATAATAAGTAGGTACTTTGATTCAGTTTTAGTTTTATTTTTATTTTATGGTGTAAATTAAATTAAATATTATATACATATTTTTCTCAACATCAACTAAAAAATAATAAAAATTATAATAATTTTAAATTAATGTGATATTATGGATTATAATATAATATATTTTAACATGAACGTTGATTGATTTTAAAAAATTATGAACACTGTAGTTTATACAGACTCAACCATTTATAGAATATGTTTAGGTCTATCTAAAGTCGGGACAAATGATAGTAATAGTCATAGCCAATCATGGTCGATGGCTTGTCAACTAAACGGATTCATAAATCATAGCTACTCATCGAGTAAGTAAATATTTTATGATGATAATCATTACATGTGTTAATGAGTTATGAGACACAAACTACAAATTAAATTACAAAATTAATGGAATTAAAACAATTCAAAAATACAATATTCAAGTAAGTACCTGTTTTCGCTAAAAAAAAAACTTAATATTTAATAAATATATTATACTATATTATATGATTCACAATCTAAGAGCTATATGGATGACCTAATCAGTGTCTTTCTAGAAAATATATCATTAGAAAGAATTTCTGAGCGTTCTACCGATGAGAGTCGGACTTTTAAATGAATATTTCTGTATTTTTTAAATTTAATATATGGTTATTCAGAAGTAACTGCATTAATATAAATATATATATATATATATAGGCAGGTATACCGAAATTTAAATATTGTTCAATTTTATTTTGAGTGCAATTAATTGGAAAGTTATATTTTGATTTACAAATTAATAAATACAAAAAATATTGATAGGAAATCCATACATTCCTAAGGTACTAGAAAACTTTTAGGAAAAATCACTTAATGACAACTATTTTTCACAATGTAAAAGTGATTACGTACATGATTCATCTGGAATAAAATAAATACACTAGTTATGAATATTATAAACATTCGTAATATCTTTAAAATAACTGTGTGTAAAATAACTTACCTGTATTTGCTAGTGAATCGGCACCTTGTGGGAATATTAGTATTAAAAAAAATTTTGATTTTATTTTTTAATAATTCGTACACTAAAATGCTTATTTAATTTTTATTGTTTTTTATTTAATTAATTTAATTAAAAATAATTAAAAATAATTTTACAACTTTAATAACTGGACTGATTATTTACTCGACAGTGATCTTACAACGAAGGCAGACCGTAAACTGAAGATAACACGACCCGGTGCAGCGACACCGACCGATATTTGACTTATTATCTTAATAATATTACGTTCACAATTTATTGCTTTTATTATTAAATTAAATATGGTATCGTCGTATCGAACAGCTACAAATAAAATACCCGGTATTAATTTATAAGTATAATTATAAAATATTTGTAATATATTGTTATGATGAAAGAGGCAAAACTAATGGTTTCTTTGAGAAGTTTTCAATAAATTTACGGAATATCCAGGAAGACACAAATTTTTTAAATTAATAGTTTTTTATAGAAATAAAAAAACAATCTAAATTTTATCATAATATCCACAGTGATTATATATACAGTATTATATTTTTTACTAGTTTGTAATATAGGTATGACCATCATAATAATTTCACAACTTAAAAAATAAAATTATTTTATCATTTCCTATCAAAGGTACGAACGATTAAAATTAAACGAATTAAAACAATTCATAAATACAATATTCAACTAAGTACCTGTTTTCGCTAAAAAAAAAAAAAAACTTAATTTTTAATAAATAGATTGTACTATATTATATGATTCACAATCTAAGAACCATAGGGATGACCAGCTAATCAGTGTCTTTCTAGAAAATATATCATTACAAAGAATTTCTCAGCGTTCTACCGATGCGAGTCGAGCTTTTAAATGAATATTTCTGTTTATATTTTGATTTACAGTTAATAAATAGAAAAAATATTGACAGGAAATCACGTACATTTCACCAGCCCCCCCCCCCCAAATAAAATTTTTTAAATTTTCTTTTCGCCAAACATTAGTGTGAATATGTGTGACTTTTTTTAGAATTTGTGCGATACTGGTTTAATCGTAAGTTCAAAAATATATGTTCACCAGCCTTCCTCATGGAGAACATTACATTTTTTAAATTTTTCTTTTACCAAACATTAGTGCGCCATTAGTTTGAATTTGTGCGACTACACCCAGAATTTGTGTGACACCCGATGTATACTTGAAAAAATCATTTTTCTGTTTTGAGCATTTCCCCAGCCCCCTTCATGAAAATAATTACAATTTTTAAGTTTTTCTTTTGCCAAACATTAGTGCGCCATTAGTGTGGATTTGTGTGACAAAAATAAGAATTTTTCGAGCTACCCTTAACCTACGTAAGTATTTGTAAGCAAGAATTTGAAATTTGTAAGTCATCCTTCCATTAATTATCTTTAAAACGAAGTTGGCCATTGTTTATCGAGCTTTTTAAACTTCAAATCGTTCAGCGCAATCTGTAAGTATTTGTAAGCATAAATTTAAAATATTTAAGTCATCCCTCCCTAATTTACTCCCAAAAATAAGTTGGTCAAACATTAATAAAAAAAAGCCTGGTTAAATTAAAAAAAATCTTAGTAGAATAAAAAATTTAAAAAGAAAAGAAGCAGCTAAATAAAAAATTGATATTTTATAAATTAAAATCTAATATTTAAGAAAGGATCCAAGTTAAATTAAAAAAAAATACAAAATCAATATATAAAAATAATAATACAATATTAATATAAGATTGTTTATCCTATAAAGACATTTTTTAATTTAACAAGGTTCTATTTTGTTAATTTTCAATTTTTTATTCAACTGATTTTTTATTTTATAGAGGTTTTTTAGATTTTCATGGAAAAATTAAAAGGAAAAATACAAATAAAAAAAAAGAAATAGTTACAATTAAAAAAAATATATCTTAGTAGTTTAAAAAATCTTATATTAGTATTATATTATTATTTTTATATATAATTTATATATTTTTTTATTTAACCAGACTCCGTTTATTAATATTCAATTTTTTATTCAAGGGTTTTTTTTTATCATATTTAGTTTTTTTAGATTTTAGTTTTTTTCTTCTAGGGTTTTTAATTTAACTATTTTTTTTATTATTACATTTTATTTAATATACATTTTTTATTTAGCTGCTTTTTCATTCTATGTAAATTTTTCTTCCTCCAAAGATATTTTTTAATTCAACTAGGCTTTTTTTTTATTAAATTTTGACCAACCTATTTTTGGGAATAAATTAGGAGGTATGAAAAATACTTACAAATTGCGCTGGACGATTAGGAATAGTCAAAGTTCAAAAACTCGATAAAAGCACGACCAACTTCGATTTAAATATAATTAATGGATGGATGACTTACAAATTCCAAAATCTTGCTTCCAAATACTTACGTGGGTTAAGGGTAGCTTGAAAAATTTCTATTTTTTGTCACACAAATTCATACAAATTGCGCACTTATTTTTGGTAAAAAAAAATCCAGAAAGTCAGATTATCAACCTCCAGGGGGGGGCTGGGGTAATGCGAAAATTTCAAAAAACGATGAAAACGATTTTTCCAAGTACAACAGGTGTCGCACAAAATTCTGGTTGTAGCCGCACAAAATTCACATTAATGGCGTTATAATGTTTGGTAAAAGAAAAATTTTAAAATGTAATTTTTTCGATGAGGGGGGGCTGGCGAAAATGTATTCAGCCCCCCCCATATATATTTTTCAATTTACGGTTAAACCAGAATCGCGAAAATTCTAAAAATAGTCACACAAATTCACACTAATGGCACACTAATAGTAAGCAAAAAAAAATTTCAAAAATGTTATTGAAGGGGGGGGGGGCAGGTGAAATATACGTCAGGAAATCTATACATTCCTCAGGTACTAGAAAATTTTTAGGAAAAATCACTTAATGACAACTATTTTTCACAATGTAAAAATGATTACGTACATGATTCATCTGGAATAAATTAAAAACACTAGTTATTAATATTATAAACATTCGTAGAATTTTTCTTTTATAGGATAAAGGATTGATGGATAATATTTTATATATATATACGCGATATACCAAAAAAAAATGTTTTCAATGACTAGGTGGTTACTGCTTATATTACAAGATTTGTTGACGCCAGAAGTTATTATTACTTTCATGCCATTGTCATCAGTTGTGATGTATAAGCTTCCGTATCCAGTTCTTGGTTCGGGCATGGGCCAATTGCGCCAAAACAAAATTTGTATTTTAGGGTCAATATACCAATTGCGCAGTTTATATTTTAGGGTCAGTGTACTAATTGTGCCTCTTATATTTTACGGTAAATGTACCAATTGCGCTTGTATTCAAATTTGCCGCCTGGCTGCTATCTTCAGATTTGGAAATATTATTTTTTGATCTAATTCCATCAACATCAACATAAACACACTAAACTGCTTGAAAATTAAAAACGTATTTATTGATCAATTAATTACCGGCTAGAGTGGCTGGTTATAATAAATGTTATAACAGTATCGGGAATTTTATGAAACGTTATTATTATTACGGACATTTGATCACGGAAATATGCATTTGAGTGATAGATGAAAATAAGTTATCATTATCATACATTTTATATAATTGACGATCAAAAAGTAACTTGTTAAATGTGAAGAAAAAAAATGTTTATTTATTTATATTATATTAGGTATTAATACTCACATAAAAAATTACAACTAACTTATAACTTTTCCTTAGGTAGGTATTGTAAAATGTTATGAGCGCAATTTGTCTATTGACCCTAAAATGTATAAAGCGCAATTGGTCTATCGACCATACAATGTTTAAAGTGCCATTGGTATATGAAATGGTAATTTTAAGCGCAATCGGTAAACTCCCCTTGGTTCGAAAGATTTCTTATTTACCCACTTTTCTCACTTATAATTTGAAATTGTAGAATATAAACGTTGACGAAGTAGGTATTTTGATTAATTTTTAGTTTTATTAAAGCTTAGTTGGTTCTACAAAATATATTAGTACTATATATGTATAATATATTCATTAGAATACCCTTCCGCAGACATATACGGAACTTGGATTTTATGCGTTTATACAGACTAATTTTGTGATATTACCCGTATAAGAGACCCGTACATGGTAAAAAATAATTATTGTCTATAAATTAAATTCTATAAGTGGTACATTAGTCTCTTTTAAATACTTTTTCTTTTGATTCCTTTTCATTAAGTATTTCAATTCATCAATCATCCGTGTTCGAAAAATTATATTAAAATGTAATGTATTAATAATTTAATGCGGCTTTCGATTGCTCCTTAAGGCTGTACATGATATCGTCAATATAAACTTTTTTTTACATTTTAAATACAGAGTTAATTAATTTATGAAAATCTAATAAATAAGTAATTTTGATTTTTAATAACCTAATTGAAATCATTGGGAATATAAATATTTATCTAAGAATTTATAATAAGATTCATAATAGATATGTTATGGTATAAAAGTACCTATGATAGTATCTATTAAGTGTATATAGTACATTATTTTATATAGTATATTTTATATATTTGATCACGCGTATTACGTATTTCCTTGGTTAACTTTTTAAAAATATTTTTTGTTTTGGTCTTTGATTCAACAGTTAGGAATACGTATATTTTTTCGGTAAAAGTAAAAACGATCCATATACGTAATTTAGTTATTTCTAATAGTTTTGCAAGATAAAAACGTAAATTTGAGAATTTTGATTTTCACAATAATAACGATTACTTACGTAAATTGTAAAATCAAACTTATGCAAGTAAGTTATTTGAACTTAAAAACTACGAGAAATAATTAATGGACACCTATGGGTCATTTTTACAAACCAACTAACTATTAGTCAAAACCAATGGGACCAATTTGGACCAAACAATTCGCTATGTGGGGTGTCAGCACTCGTCTTTACAACCCTCTAATTAAATTTATAAAGATAACTCCGGAAGCAGTAGAGAGTACTGACATCGAAAAAATGGTACAGGATATCAGTAGCAAACTATTAAAGATTGGTTTATTTGGAGATCCAATATTTTGAATTGGGGTTGCATTATGGCTCCATACC
>NC_042494.1:146482066-146492123 GCF_005508785.2 Acyrthosiphon pisum
AAACCGTTCTTTAACCGATAAAATATTTGAAAAACCTTTTTTAAAACCGAAACCAAAACCACAAAATAAAAAAACCGGTCTTAAAACCTAAACCAAAACCAGATAATTTAGAAAACCGTTCTCAAGAACTAAAACCGTAACCGTTAAAATTTGAAACGGTTTCGATCCCTGCTACAAACCAAGCTAATGTTTAAAAATAAATTAAAAATAAATTAAAAATATGAAATGCAAAACACATTAATGCACAATACCAAATATATATACATACGCGATATACCAAAAAAAAATGTTTTCAATGACTTTAAAACATCTGTAAAAATAAAATGTCAAATATTCAATAAATGAAATAAATAATAATTCATCTTATAAAAAATTGATTGAATCCCAACTTTTTTAATAATCACTAATCACATATCAATAAAATTTAAATAAAAAAAGTTAAAACTCATTATGTTTCTATATTTTAACAACAAATTAAACACATTTCTGTTCTTTTTTATGTTGACAGGTGACTATTTAATGGAGTTGATTATTAGTCCTAATTTCTCTGCATAATATATCCATAATATATAGTTAGATACCCAAAATTCAACACATCATTAGAATTAATTTAAATTTAATGTATTTTGCCATAGTTGGTTCTACCAAATATATTGGTATTAGGTATGTTGAGTGTGTTCTTAGAACGCCCTTCCACAGACACATATAGTACTTGGTTTGTATGCGTTTATAAAGAGTAAATTTTAGCCCACAAGCAATTTGTGAAGAAATTCAAATTCATTAAGAGTATAATTACAAATATTTACAAATTGTTTTATGGTTAAAATATAAATAAAAAATATGTATTTTTAATATTAAGTGGTTTGAGAGAATCGAATTCTAAATTCCACAATTAGTTTGGTGGTTGTTACTGCTCATATTACAAGATTTGTTGACGCCACGAAGTTTATTACTTTCATGCCATTGTCATCAGTTGTGATGTGTAAGCTTTCGTATCCAGTTCTTGGTTCAAAAGATTTCTTCTTTATCCACTTTACCCACTTATAATTTGAAATTGTAGAATATAAACGTTGATGACGTAGGTACTTTGATTAATTTTTAGTTTTATTAAAGCTTAGTTGGTTCTGCAAAATATATTAGTACTATATATGTATAATTTATTCATTAGAATACCCTTCCGCAGACATGTACGGAACTTGGATTTTATGCGTTTATACAGAGTAATTTTTAGACCACAACAAGGCTAATGTTTAAAAATAAATAAAATTATGAAATGCAAAATACATTAATACACAGTAGGTATTTAATATGTATACATACGCGGTATTCTCGTCAAATATTTTTTAATTGGACTAGAATCATCTGTAAAAATAAAATGTTAAATATTCAATAAATTAAGTAAATAATTCATTAGCTAAAAATTGATTGAATCTTAACTTTCATTTGAATGACATGTACATTGTACAGTACTTTTATCTTAATAATTATGTTGTTGTTTTGGAACTTATAGTAGGTACTTTAGTTATTACTAATCACGTATCAATAAAATTGAAATTAAAAAAAAAAATGAATACTAAATGTGTTTCTATATTTCAACATTTAACTAAACACGTTTCTTTTTTTCAAATATTGACAATTTGAAATTGTAGAATATAAACATTGTAGATTGTATATTGTATATTGTATTCTTTATATAAATCAAAATAATAAGTAAGGTACTTTACTACTTCGATTAATTTTTAATTGTATTTTTATTTTATGGTGTAAATAAAATTAAATATTATATACATATTCTTCTCAATGTCAACTAAAAAATAATAAAAATTGTAATAATTTCAAATCAATGTGATATTATGGATCTATTGATTATAATATAATATATTTTAACATGAACGTTGATTAATTTTTAAAAAATTTGAACACTATATGTTATACAAAATCAACCATTTATAGAAGATGTTTAGGTCTATCTAAAGCCGGGACAAATGATAGTAATAATCATAGCCAGTCATAGTCGATGGCCTGTGAACTAAACTGATTCATAAATCATATATGATAGCTATAAATGGTACTCATCGAGTAAGTAAATATTTTATGATGATAATCATTAAATGTGTTAATGTGTTATGAGACATAAACCACAAATTGAATTACAAAATTAAACGAATTAAAACAATTCATAAATACAATATTCAAGTAAGTACCTGTTTTCGCTAAAAAAAAAACTTAATATTTAATAAATATATTATACTATATTATATGATTCATAATCTAAGAGCTATATGGATGACCTAATCAGTGTCTTTCTAGAAAATATATCATTAGAAAGAATTTCTGAGCGTTCTACCGATGAGAGTCGGACTTTTAAATGAATATTTCTGTGTTTTTTAAATTTAATATATGGTTATTCAGAAGTAACTGCATTAATATAATTAATATATATATATATATATAGGCAGGTCTACCGAAATTTAAATATTGTTCAATTTTATTTTGAGTGCAATTAATTGGAAAGTTATATTTTGATTTACAATTAATAAATACAAAAAATATTGATAGGAATTCCATACATTCCTAAGGTACTAGAAAACTTTTAGGAAAAATCACTTAATGACAACTATTTTTCACAATGTAAAAGTGATTACGTACATGATTCATCTGGAATAAAATAAATACACTAGTTATGAATATTATAAACATTCGTAATATCTTTAAAATAACTGTGTGTAAAATAACTTACCTGTATTTGCTAGTGAATCGGCACCTTGTGGGAATATTAGTATTAAAAAAAATGTTGATTTTATTTTTTAATAATTCGTACACTAAAATGCTTATTTAATTTTTATTGTTTTTTATTTAATTAATTTAATTAAAATAATTTTACAACTTTAATAACTGGACCGCTTATTTACTCGACAGTGAGCTTACAACGAAGACAGACCGTAAACTGAAGATAACACGACCCGGTGCGGCGACACCGACCGATATTTGACTTATTATCTTAATAATATTACGTTCACAATTTATTGCTTTTATTATTAAATTAAATATGGTATCGAACAGCTAGAAATAAAATACCCGGTATTAATTTATAAGTATAATTATAAAATATTTGTAATATATTGTTATGATGAAAGAGGCAAAACTAATGGTTTCTTTGAGAAGTTTTCAATAAATTTACGGAATATCCAGGAAGACACAAATTTTTAAAATTAGTAGTTTTTTATAGAAATAAAAAAACAATCTAAATTTTATCATAATATCCACAGTGATTATATATACAGTATTATATTTTTTACTAGTTTGTAATATAGGTATGACCATCATAATAATTTCACAACTTAAAAAATAAAATTATTTTATCATTTCCTATCAAAGGTACCAACGATTATGAAGAATTAAAAAATATTTCAGGAACATTCAGTTAAAACAAATATTTTAAATAGGTAAAGTAAGATTACATTATACAATTTTTCACACTGATATAAGTGTTTAATATTAAACCACACTGGAACAGTTATCGGAATCGCAAAGAATAACCAATACAGGCTAAAAATAATATAGCTAGGTACATAAAGTGTAGCTGACCAAAGTACTATACATTCGGGAAAAATCACACTCACGTAAATTTCCCCACCACCACTCATTTCAATGTTTTATCTTTTTCCAACGCCAATATTTGGTTATCCTTTGTATAATTAATATAAATATAATTAACAGTTTTTAGCCCACAATCTAGGATAATGTTAAAAATAAATAAAAAAATATGAAAAACACCACACAATAATACGTACTGTCTTGCATATATTTTTTTAATTCAATTAAGGCAACTGTAAAAATAAAATGTCATATATTAAGTTGATTAAATTAATTATTCATCTTGCAAAACAAATTGATTGAATCTCAACATTCATTCGAATGACATGTGGTTATATCTTAATTATGTTGCTGTTGACGTACGACGTACCTATACTTTTAGTAGTCACTAATAACTTATCAATACAATGGAAATTAAAAAGTATTAAGCTAATTGTGTTTCTATATTTCAACAACAAATTAACATATTTCTTTTGTATTTTATATTTTGACAGATTATTATTTAAAAGACATCGGGGCCAACGTCACAATGAGGCAAACGCGGGACGGCAGTCTACTCCTTGAACTTCCATAGGGAGCAAGCTCCTCCTCTGCCGCGATAAACATAGTCTTGGCCATGTCATCCAGGCTGGGCGACTCCTATGGCAGGTACAGCAACTGGAACTTCAGGTCGGGGTGTAAGTTTTCGATATCGATGCCGCCGCCATATATCAGGAGGTGCTGGAGGTCCTCCGCGATGCCATCACCGGGCAAGTCGACCCGGCGTTAAAAATTGACAGGGAGGCCATATGTGACGTCAGAATATGGGGCACCCGTTCGGGTCACCAGATCGCAACGGCCAAGATGCCTAAGCACCTGGCCGTCCTCAGCACCAGGGTCCCGATCGGGTGGACCATGTGCCGCGTACGCGCAAGGACCCTCTGGTGGTGCTTCCGATGCCACGCGTTCGGCCACAATGCCAGGAGCTGCAAGGAAGCCGACATAACCGGAGCCTGCTGGAAGTGCAGTGTAGTCGGGCACGCCATGAAGGATTGCGGGGAAGCGAACGACCGATGCGTGGCATGCGTGTCCGCTGGACTCCTGAGAATCCCCCACAAGCCAGGTTCGGGCTCGTTTGCTGCCAGAAAGCAGTCAGCAGGCGTGAAATCCGGCCACAATGTATAGACTTCTTCAAATCAACCTCAACGCAAACTGGTCAGCGGAACAACTCATGGTCCAGACGGCGGACGAAGAGGGAGCTGATATCCTCATCATCTCCGAGCCTGTGACCCATCACGGCCATGAAGACAGGTGGTGCTTCAGTTATGACCGCAAAGCAGCCCTAGGCACCTCACGCCATACACAGCTCAGCCATGAGTCATGACAATCGGGGCTCCGGAAACGGCTTCACCTGGATGTCCTTCCGGACCTATACCGTCTTCAGCTGCTACCTCCACCCCGGTCTTACGATCCAAGAGTACATCACCTCTCTGAGTGATCTCGACGACGCAATCAGAGCCAGGGGCAACGCCTCCATCATACTTGCTGGGGACTTCAACTCGTGGCATGTCGAATGGGGATCCAGAGTCAGCAACCCTAGAGGCGCGGCGCTTTCCGACCTCGCCTCCAGCCTAGAGCTCATCCTCGCAAACTCGGGTACCACCCCCACGTTTAGACGTGGAGCAGCAACTTCCATCATAGATATAACTTTCTACAGGGGTGTGGGCTTCACGGATTGGATTGTGTCCGAGGCCGAATCGCTGATCGACCACAGCTACGTCCTTTTCAACATAGTAAATCCTGCCCAGGCCCCGGCACCACCGGAGACTCATGCCGGCGCCCTCCGCAGCTGGACTGTGAAGAAGCTTGACGGAGACGCCCTGAATCTCCACCTGGCAACTGCACGCCTGAATCCTCCAGCAGGGCCACCAAGTGTGGAGTTGTCTCTCGCCTCGGCCGATCAGCTGAAAAACTTCCTACTTGGCGCCTGTGACGCTTGCATGCCGAGAAAGAGCCCGGCCCCGCAGGCAGACGTCCAGTGTACTGGTGGAATGAGGCAATCGCTGAGCTACGCAGGTCGTCACTGGCCCTTCGTAGACGTTACCAGGCGTGTCTCAGGCGGGTCAGCCACCCAGGCACACAGGAGGCCAGATTTCGCTACTCCGCAGCCAAGAGAGTTCTCAGGATGGCAATACGCGAAGCCAAGACCAAGTCCTCAAACGGCTTCTACTCCAGCGCCTGGAGAAGCACTTCGACGAGCACGGGGCCAGCAGGAGAGTGCCCAACCAGTTCGGATTCCGCAAGGGCATCAGCATTGAGTCAGTGGTTTCCAACATTCTCAGTCTCGCTGCACAGGCAGCTACCACCCCCGGCCAAAATAACTTGTGCATCCTGGTGACCCTCGATGTCAAAAACGCCTTTAACTCCCTGAGGTGGCCAGTTATCGACGCCGCTCTTAGGGGCATTCAAACGCCAGAATACCTGGTGGAGATGTTCAGGTCATGGCTCTCTGACAGGGCATTACTTACCGGAGTGGACAGGACTTCCAGGTCGGTCACGAGTGGGGTTCCACAGGGATCCGTCCTCGGGCTGGCTCTGTGGAATGTCGCATACGACGCCCTACTGAAGATGGACGTGCCACCTGGGGTACAGCTCATAGGGTTCGCCGACGATCTTGCCGTCGTAGGAACGGCACTTACGGGTCAGTTACTGGAGGATCTTCTCAACCCCACCCTGCAGAAAATTGACGATTGGATGGCGAACCACGGCCTGGAGTTGGCACACCAAAAGACGGAAGCCGTCATCCTGTCCAGGAGACGCGCGTACATCCCTCCGAGGCTTTCAATCGGAGGACACCCAATAGTACTGTTCAACAGCATCAGATACCCTGGAGTGATACTGGACTAGAGGCTCACCGTCGCGGCTCACGTGGACGTCGTGGCCAAAAAAGCAACGTGCACGGCGGCTGCGTTGGCCAGGCTCATGCCCAACATAGGTGGCCCCTGCGAGTGGAAAAGAAAGCTGCTCAACTTCGTGGTAGACAGTCAGTTGCTGTACGTAGCACCCGTCTGGATCAACAGGGTTGCCGCGGTAGCCAGGACCAAAACGAACCTGATCCGTCCACAGAGAGCGCCGGCGCTGAGAACCATCCGTGCATACCGCACCGTCTCCGACGAGGCCTTCCTGGTCCCGAATCCTTGCCGACATCACGCCTGGCGAGCCACGGCCGTCCAAACAGATCGTGAAAAAAGAAGATCCCAGACAATCGAGGCGTGGCAACAGAGATGGGAAGCCACTAGGAAAGCGTCCTGGACCCGCTCCTGCATCCCATTTATCAGACGTTGGTTGGGAAGAACGGTCCCGCTAGTACCCTTGACGTATCACATGTCACAGGCGCTAACGGGACACGGCTGCTTCCAGTCTACCTCTACAAGAGAGACAGGGCCGCCAGCCCAATGTGTCTGCAGTGCAGGGGCAGCGAGGACACGGCGGAGCACACTCTGATCGAGTGCGACTACTGGAACGCCCTCCGCGACCCCCTGTCTACCCAGTTGGTGCACAGACCGTGCACAGCCGACATCCAGGACATCATCTGCGGGCCGCCATTCGACCAGCTTCTAACTGACCCGGACGAAAGGTTAGCTATATTGAGGAATGCGGAGGAGTCATTCCGGCTGTTCTATGGGATGGTCGAACGTATTCTCTCACTGAAGGAAGAAGCGGAGCGAGTCCGCCAAGCTGCTGAGGCTCGGCAGTGACCATAACTGTAATCCCATAACTTGTATAATGCTTGTGAATATTAGCGAGTGGGGGATTGTCCCACCGCTAACTTAACTTTGATGTAATTGTTAATCAATAAACGATGGGAGTCGGAGGAGAAGTAATGCTAACGTGGTTCCTCCTCTGGCTCAAAAAAAAAAAAAAGAAGGTTATTATTTAAAGGAGTCGATAAGTGCTTATTTCTCTGCATATGTATATTATATACATATTGCTATAGGTACCCCATATTATTCAACATATCATTATAATTAATTTAAACGACAATTTATTTTGGGTTTCGACCAATGAACTTAAGTCTTAAAGTGAAATTAGAAAATTAGTTAGAACATTAGCACCATTATAATTGCTTCAATATCCAACTTTGAGATTATACTCTAGCTACTAGTTTTTGTCAAACGTAGATACGTATAATACTATAATATTCATTAAATATTCATATTAACATTTTCTTAAAATATTATTATAAAATATTCACTACAACTTACATAATATTTTTGTTCTTTAGATACTGTTTAAAATCAGGTGGGTGCCCTTTTTTTGGAAAATTTGACCAACATTTTTGTTTGTAAGTAAAACATAATGTCAGAAATATATTACATTCTTACTTCCTTTTTAAGCATTTAAAGGTCCAATTTTGAAGAAATTCAACTTCATCAAGAGTATAATCAAATTAGATATTTACAAATTGTTTTATGGTTAAAATATAAATAAAAATATGTATTTTTAATATTAAAGGTTAGAATTGAATACAAAATTCCATAGTTAGCTTAGAGGTAGTAACAAGTTTTTATATCTAAATAATGATCCATTCATGTTATATAAATTTAACGCATCCAGTACATTGACTTACCAACTCAATGGCGATATAATGCCTAAACTTATTTCATACTGATACAGAATCCCCTCGTAATCCTTTTTTTAAAATAAGATATCTCAATAATCAAGTATTAATAACAAAAATGTATATTATCGAGGAAATGTCTAAACTTATGAGAGTCATTACTCACAAGTCAAAAAGTCAATGTTAAACAAGTTTATGCAATTTGTAATTCAGTTAAGTTGACAGTTAAGTAGACTACCTCTGTAAACTGATAGTTGTCTAATTTTTCAAAGTTGTAAAAATAAAATACTGGGGGATGGGGTGGCCAAGTGGACTAAGGCGTTGAGACATCTGTATGGAGAATGAGGTGGCCATTCCCTGAGCATTCATGGCAGAAACCTACGGGTGCCCAATTGAAATTATGTGAAACCAAAAAAAAAAACACACATGTTTACCAAACGTACACTACACTCCCCTACAGTTAAAATGACCACCCAATGGCCTAAGTTGCCATGGGTATCATTATAAAAGAAAAAAAAAATTAAATAATAAACATTTTGAACACATCAATTAAGTTCGAAATAAAATTATAAAAAAACATACATTTAGCTTCAATTTATAAACTTAGTGAGTTTTTAAATAAATTTCCTTTTACAAAATAGAGCATAGAACTGGAAAATTAGTCCAAAAAAACAGTTTCAGAAAAATATGTACAAGGTACCAGACACAATAGTTAAATAATTACTCATTTATCCATCAACATAAAAAAAAGGTGGGCAAGTGGGTGTCAGTGTAATGAATGGTGTTGAATTTGAATTCAATGATAATATAATATTATAATTGTATAAGAAAAACGATTCTGAACTAAAATGATCAGTCAGCCTATGATATTATTAAATATATTTGATGATACAATTGTGAATTTTATAATTTATATATAACATACATTTTAATTACAAAATCAATTTTAAATTTTAAATGTGATACATTTTGTCAAATTTCGAACTTTTAATTCTTAAAAAAAAAAAATTGTGACAATATATTTTAAATATTTTTCAACTGCTATAGACTATATTACAAATACATCAGAAGCATTTTATTAAATTTTCATGCTGTTTGGTCCAACAAATTCAATTTTATTTATAATATTTATAGAAAAAAAAAATTGAGATTCTTAATTGTTCATAAACAGCTCAAAATAAGTCAAAATATTTTGAAAATTTTATTGTGTAAAGAAAATGCTAATAGTTTATTTGACCAATGAAAATTTCATGTTTCTTCTATCATTTATAATATTTCATGTTGGAAGAGTATAATAATATTACTCTTTATGCTCTCAATATATTATAGCAGGCGAAACTAGGTTTTGCGACTTACAATTAGGTGAGTTTATAAATGAAAACTTAAATGCATATTTTGTCAACCTTTGGTAACAATTTACGTACCTATATTATACATATTTAATATTTTCTATAAAATAAATTGCAATTACAGTAGACGCCACTTATAAGACTCACGGATATAAGGTTCAGTCGCTTATTAGACTCAAAATCGTCTGGAACGGACCGAACGTATCCAAATACATTAAAAAAAAAAATCGGTTATAAGACTCAAATTTCGTAAAATAAATATTAGAAAATAAACTTTTTTGGTTATAATTTAGAAATAAATTGGTATTTAAAAATTAAATAATATTCGTGTTGATTATTTCTAGTTTCTGTTGGTACCTTATAACGTATAATAAATATTATCGCAGATAAAAGTTCACATTTATCGCAACGAATATCGTTATTATAGTGATTAATCTGGCGGCTGCACAGTTATCGTAATTACGGGTACATAAATACACATACGCACACATGCACATGTATATACGCAGTT
>NC_042494.1:146493165-146499537 GCF_005508785.2 Acyrthosiphon pisum
TTTGTTAAAAAGCTTGAAAACTGAATACAAGATTCCTGATATATTGTTACAATAGCAGTAGAAAAATATTTAAAATGCTAATTTATAAGCACGATTTTTTTTTATAAGTATTTAAACTTTGAATTTTGACAATATCCATTATTATACTCAAAAATATAAAAATATAAAATATAAAATATTCAATTTTTATAGCTAAGTATTGAACATTTAAAACAAATATTCTAATAAAAAATAGTTCATACTATAACCAAAGATATATTAAAGATATAAAAACATAGTTATTTTTAACAGACATTTTAAATTCAATTTTCGATGAAATTACATATTAAAACTAAGAATAATTTAAGAATAATGTTGGTTATTTTGTTGTAATTTAAAAATATTACTCGTGTATATATGAAACTTTTATAGTGTAGGTATTATTATATTTAATACACAAAATAACATTTTCAAATGTAATTTTTTTGTCAAAAATTAATATAACCTATGTACCGCGTAGTAACTATATACTTTTGCCTAGTACTACAATTAATTATTTTAATCACAACAGTCAACAATATCATAAAATTTACCTACTTAGTACTTAGTAATATTGTAGGTCTTCCCACTGAATCGTTATTCCTGTACAATGGTTTTATATCATTGCATTCAAATTTATCATCACCCAATTGTAACCTACTGTACAGCAGAGCGACATCCACTTACTCACATTTTTATATTGTTATTCATAAATAAAAGCGAAATATTTTCGCTGCTTTATACCTATCCTAGTATTCTGATATGTAAAAATTAAATATAGTACCTTAACCAATAGCAAGTAGCAACCTATACATACATATGGTATATGCATATATATATTAGCAAAATAGCATTAGATTTTCGTGATCTTAAACGAAATTCGTGTTCGAGCCACGCTATAATAATTAGCAACATATTCAGGTTAAAAAAAATGATCTAAACACACCCAAATTTGGATAAGTAGTTCCAGAGTTTAGCAAGTAAGAAGGTATACTTACTAACAAACTCAAAATTATCTTTATGTATAAAACAACATCATAATATTACATATTTATACAATATATTTAATAAATATCACAGTACATTTGTTTTTAAACATAATATCAAATAAAAATTGAATACTATTTCATACTATAATTGTATTTGTTACCTATTTATTTGTTTTAATTTAATGTCCATAGCATTTTCAAATGCATTAGAAGAATCACATAGGTACCTATGTACCTACATATTATTTACTACAAACTATAGGGTTTAAAAAATAAAATATTACACAAATAATAGATTTCCAGAAATTTTATTTTTTATACATTGATGTATTATTATTATATTATGTTATATTCTTTAGTAACTTAAAAGGAGCCGCAAAGAAAGTATAAACTATAGCATAAGTCACAATTAAACAATAGATAATATTATATAGGTACGTAATATCTCGTATGTCCGTTGATTTGTCCGTATGTGTGTGTGTGTGTGAGTGTCGGCTGGAGTTGCATTTGTTATTCTTACAATTAATACAATATTAGACTCACGGCGACGGCCGTGGCGCGAACAATGTTTATAGGTAAAATATAGGTAATTGGTAATACTTTTGATTATAATTTATACTTAGGCACTTAGCTGAAGAAACCGAAGCTACTAAAAATAAATATAAACAAGATATATCACTATACACCTGACCTATAGAAATATTACTAAATATAAATATATTACTAGTTTTACTGTAGGGTATCTTACTGTCTTCAGATTTTTAGAAAATACCTTGGTGCACAGTGTACACAGGTCACAATCCCAAAAAAATTTATCGAAATTAATAAATCGATTTTCTCAGAATCCAAAATATCAAATTGATAGTAAATTAAATACACATATTGTATATTAACAAATAATAATTTATTTATTTAATTTTCATTTCACAAATTTTAATAAATTAAATACAACAATACGATATGAAACGATGATGTCTCAAAAATGCTGCAAGCTTGTGTAGAAGATACAACGTTCTATACCTAGTTTAACTTGTAAAAATTAGAATATATACAATATATACAAGCTAAAACAAAAATGTCTAATAATAACTGCTTGTTATTGTAAGATAATATCACAATATAGATTATAGGCATTATTTCAATAGGTACAAATTTCATTTTTATACTAATATATAT
Organism: Acyrthosiphon pisum; assembly: GCF_005508785.2. Classification (NCBI taxonomy): domain Eukaryota; kingdom Metazoa; phylum Arthropoda; class Insecta; order Hemiptera; family Aphididae; genus Acyrthosiphon; species Acyrthosiphon pisum. The sequence continues at coordinate 146,495,349 of NC_042494.1, forward strand.
TTTATTGTAACTGTTAAAATTATTAAAAATATAGATGTTAATGTCAAATTGATTACCTACCTTAACTATCTAGTATCTACACATACCAATACTAATACCTATTAAGAGGATCACTTTTCCCAAATTCTTATTTAAATATTTACTTAATCTAAAAAACTATTAATTGTATTTTGACGGGTACCTATGATAAATGATAATTATGATTAAAAAAAATTCACTACAATTGAGGTGATATAAATTTAGCAAACTGTCTTTAGCATTAAGTGGTTTTAGACTTTTAGTGTTCTTATGTTATAATTTCTATAAAATATATCGGTATATTTTGTTTTCTAAGGATTTTTAAATGAAATCCTTAAAAAGACCATTTGTCGTAAAAGTTCGTAATCAAAAATCATTTATTAGCACATAGTGACGCGTAGACTAAAACTTATAATGTAATGTATGACTTGTTTTTTATGATTCAAGTAATTTACAAGGTATGCATTTTTTTTAAATTAAAAAAAAGGCCATCAAATTAGTTGACAACGCACAGTGAAAATAAAATCCAACCAACATTTTTTTTTGACACGTGTATATAGTAAGCTTCGTTAATCGTTATCCCTGACCTAGTCCATACCCATAGACACCACTTAGTACGTGTATATTTCATGAGAATATAGTTGGTTGTGCTAAGGTGGGTATATTGTACATAAAATCTACTGCATAGTGTTTGGTAATATATATTAGTATATATGTAAGCATTTTAAATACATAGATTTATTTATTTAGATCAATAGTATTCTGAGGTAGGTACCTATTTCACAGAGTTTGCAGATTTGAATGAGACACAGTTACAGATTATATTAATATTATTAAGAACTTTATACTTAGCTTAAAAAATGTTAGTCAAATATATTAATGAATTCAATAATATTAAACATAATAGTATCTGCTTAAGAAATTGAAAATGGAATACAAGTTGTATTATTGAAAATTATTTCAAGACAGTTAAAAATTAAACCATTTTTAATAACTGCCAGCACCTTGGTAGATTTTTGAGTTATCTTATCTTATCTTGATCAAACATTTTATGTGTACCTACCTAGTATCATCAGAAATACACAACATTTGAGCTTCACACTTTAAAATAACTAAGTTCAAAATATAAATAATAAATATTAATAGACCTAGTAATGCATTTATACATCGTATAATATATTCCTGTGGAACACCTGCACTTTACCTCTTTATGCTCACTATATTCATTGTTAACTTGAACTTGTTGATGACTATTTGTTAAAAAAAAACTTTCAATTTAATTATAAATACTATAATGGTCAACACAATCAAACGCCTTTTGTACACAAGTAAAATGTCAAGTACCTTGTTACGATCATGAGTTTTAATACATGTTTCTATTATTTCTAACAAATGTGAAAGTTAAAAAAATATGGTGTTCATTTGTACAAACATTTTTTTTCTACTTTTAAAAATTGAGATACAATATGAGTTTGTTTAGAATTTTTGGAAAAGTCTCCGTCAAAAGTAGTAAATTGAAGATAATATGAAATGAACTCTAAAAAATCAAGGACAATATTAATATGTATTCGGAAATTTGTTTTTAAAATAACATAGGTATTGAGAGCAATGATACCTAATTCATTTCTAATTTCTGTAGAACGATGTGTGATCTTTCTATTTGTGATATAGTTTAAAGAATAAAAAATTTGGATTATTCTTAATAAAAAATTAGGTATTTCGTTGTATTATATATTTAATGTTCATTGTTCACCCACTAATAAATTATAAAATTAATTAGCTATTTAGCTTTGTCTTCGTTTTTAACAACAACATAATTTTATTTGTTAAATAGGTACTTACTGAAAGTATATTAACTTATTATTTTAATTCTTATTTAAATATTCATTTATCACTTTCCAAACCATTTTTGTCTCTTTATTTATTTTATTGAACTAATACACTAATATAAATCTTTTGCTAATTTTATTCTAAATTTTTATATTTGTAATACCATTATAACATGGAACAATATGTTTTAACAGTTAAAATATCTACAATTTATTGTTAAGGAGCCTGCACGTGACCTGTTTTTTGCTCAAAAACATGCCTTACTGGAAAACTTTCACGCCTCGTGGTGTTCCGATTTCGATCATTTTTTAATTTTTTTTTTATGAAAGAGAAACACTTCTTACATGGCAAATTGGACTTGGATTTTTAAAATTCTATTTCTGAACCATACAATACGATTTTTATATGACCAATTTTCACGAGATTTTGTTATTTTTATTATATTTGTTTAAACAACTAAATTAAACATCGAAGTCCAATGGGTAGTGTAAAAAATTATCCTATTTCTAATGAAAAAAAAATTAATCAAATCAGACCACTCTACGATGCGTGGGAGTTTTTTCCGTAAAGTATGTTTTGCGCAAAAAATCATGCATTTTATTTTTTGTCGGTAGTGCCGTTGACAATACATGTGCCCGGTATACAATCACTTACACTTACTAATCATTATTGACAGCTAACACAAATGCCATAGGCGGCGGCCAGGAAATTGCATATTGCCTAAATATTGCGCCTTATTAAGACACTCGAGCAGGCCCCTTAAGGCACTCTACTTGAGAGCGCTAGTATCGTTTTTTTAATTTTCCGGATTTTTACGGTCCGGGATATAACGGCCCGCACATTTTTACTTTCCGGATTTTTACGGCCCGGGATATAATGGTCCGTAAATTTTTATTCCCAGATTTTTACGGTCCGGAAATATACGGTTTACAACTTTCCGGATTTTTACGGTCCGTGATATTACAGTCCGAATATTTACATTTCGGAATCGTACGGTTCGTTCGATTAATTTCCGGGATCTTACATGCGTCCATTAATTTTTTTTTACCATTTCGTTATAAGACTCACTTTGTTCTGGTCCCAAAGTGAGTCTTATAAGCGGCGTCTACTGTATTTTTTTTTCTTAACCTTATATTATAACAATTATAACAGAATTAGAACAATTATTTACTTCCTTTAACCAAGACACACACTAACTCACACTACACATGATGTGCCCCTTTTAATAATATAGTTTATATGTTATAGACAAACTTCATTATTCTGCTATGTTTATTTGACTTTGATAGATCCATGAAGTAGTATAATATATTATTCTCGATTCCGCATAATATACTTGGACGAATAAGGCAATTTTACACTACCCATCGACATAAAAATATTTATTTATTTTATTATTTTTATTAGATAATATACAATCTATGCACAAAGCCATAATAAGATTATGTAATAGGATCATTTTTAGCATGAAAAGGGTGAGGGAAGAAACCATCCAGCGATCGCACTTTCTATACATAAAAATATAAAATTAAAAAGGTGGGTAAGTGGATTTCGCTCTGCTGTACAGTAGGTTACAAGTGGGTCACTGTATAATGGATGGTATTAAATTTGAATTCAATGATATAATATCATTGTATAAGAAAAATATTCTGAGCGAAGACGGTATGTCAGTCTAGGTATAAAACATAATATTATATTATAGTCTATAGTATTTAAAAAAAATTGATCTATAATAGGTACCTATAAAAAATTCCAAGTTAATCATATCATAATATCTATTAGGTACTTATAACGCGTTATACATCAACAACAAACCGTGATACTATTATAGATATATAATAGTATACTTTAGATGTTTCAAGTATACCCAAGAATAATATTATACAATCACAACAAAATAACTAAAATAGTTATTCTGGGTTTTTAATATGTAATTTCATCCAAATTTGTACTTAAAATGACTATAAAAATAAACTGTGTAAATGTATTTTTTAGATTTTTTGGTAACAGAATTAACTACTTAGGTTGTTTTACATTTTTAATCCTTAGATATAAAAATTGAACATTTTATAAATTTTTAACTACGAAATAATTATTACATTTTGTCAAAATTCGATCTTTAAATGCTTATAAAAAAAAATTGTGCCTATGTATTTTTAATATTTTTCAACTGCTATTGTAACAAAGTATCAGGAGCTTTGTATTAATTTTTTACACTTTTTGGCCTAATAGATAAAACTTTATTGATATTTATAGAAAAAAAAAACTAAAAAAATTGAAAACTGAAAATGTCCGTAAACAGCTCAAAAAGAGTCAAAATATTTTCAAAATTGTATGGTGT
>NC_042494.1:146500123-146502039 GCF_005508785.2 Acyrthosiphon pisum
TTTAAATTTTTAACCTCCTCAATGCACCAAAGATATTCACTTTCCAATCGAACAAGATACTGAAGTTGAAAATCGAAGCATTATTTCGACTACTTATCGTGTACACAGACACAAAAAAAATAAAAAAAAACACACATCATTGTAAATCAATACACTCATCGTTCCACTCAGAATCTAAAATGTCTATACTGTTTAATATTAGGTTATTGATTGAGCCAATCAGGAAATATTACTTAAATAATATATATTCAGTAATTTTATTTATAATTCGAAATGTAGAATATAACCATTGTTGGTTGTATTTTTTATTCTTTATAAGAATCTTAATATTAAGTAGGTACTTTCATTCATTTTTAGTTTCATCTTTATTTCATAGTGTAAATTAAATAAAATATATTATACATACGGTCCGCAACATAAACTAAAAATTAGTAATAATATTTGAAATTAATATGTTATTATCGGCCATCCGTTAACATTATAATACATTTAAAATTTAGGTTGATTGTTTTTAAAAATTAAGAACCCTATAGGTTATACCATGGCAAATTATATAGGTGTCAATGTGTCATCACAGTATTATGATACGCATCCTCCGCTCTTTACTTCGCTTATATCGTAGTTCTCCACTTCTTATTGCCTGTCAATCATATACATTCCAGACAGCAATTTTTTTTTAATAATATTATTATGACATTATAATAACAAATAATATTAGTATAACCACAGAATAGAATAATACTATAACTATTATAATATCATCATTACAAAGTGCTGTCTGGGATACATATATAACATAGAGCAAAATCAACCAATTATAAGTGGAGAACTACGATAATATAGGCTGGAGGTGAAGGAGATGCTTATCTACTGCGCAAAACTAGTACATCTGTGATGATACATATTTAATTTGTCGTGGGTTATACAGAGTCAACAATTTATGGAAGATGTTTAGGTCTATCAAAAGTCTAGACAAATGGCTGTAAGTCATAGTCAAAAACTAAACGGATCCATAGCTATTATGGTACTTGTCAAGTAAGTAAACATTTTATGATGATTGTTATCACATGGGTTATGAGACACAAATCATAAATTAAATTACAAAAATTAAAATAAAAAAAATCATAAATACAATATGCACGTACGACTTACTTACCTCTGTTGACTAAAAAAAAAAAATTCATAATATTTAATAAATAATATTATGCCCTATATGATTGACAATCTAAGAATTTATAAGGATAAACTTATCATTGTCCTTCTAAAAAATGTATCATTACAAAGAATTTTAATACGATATACTGATGGGAGTCAGGCTTTTGAATACATTTTGATGTATTATTAAGATTTAGAATAACGAATATGTATATTTATATGTATATACTATATTATGTATATTTGCTTAATATTATATTTTAGTATAACGATATTTAATTTTAATAAATTAGTCTTTTGAGTTCAATACATTGGAAAGTTATAGTTTACTTAACAGTTAATAAATAGAAAGAACATTGACAGGAAATCCATAAATTCCTGATTTGAAAAGTTTTAGGAAAAACACTATATTATTATGACAATCTTATTTCACAAATTTAAAATGATTACGTACTATTTGAATCTAGAATAAAATAAAAACTAGTAATTAATATTATAAAATACTCATAATATATTTCTACTATAATAGCATGGATTTATGGCTAATGTAAACATATAAAATTCATCTTATATTTTATAGTAAGAATAAAATTTTGTTTAAACATAAAAAGTTACTTGCCCGTTTTAGCTAGAAATAAAATACACGGAATTAATTTATAAGTATAATTATAGAACATTTGTAATATATTATTATGATGAAATATCTATATTATTTACTAGTTCGTAGTACAGGTACAACTTTCATAATAACTTCACAACTT
>NC_042494.1:146503772-146507435 GCF_005508785.2 Acyrthosiphon pisum
ATTTAAAAGTAAAAAGTTATATACCAATTTATTATTTGAGATAATCTGTTTACCCAAAGTTATATTTTATTTCAATTAAAGGTTATTATGATATAATTGTTTTAACAATTTAAAAGTAAAAAATGATGTTGTTATTTAAGGTAATCTGTTTAACAAAGTTATGTTTTATTTAATTTAAATGTAAATGTTATATTTTATATGTTTTACAATAAAATAAAAAAGTAAAAATCATGTATGTTACATCTGTCCTTAGTGCTGTTACAAATTATTGTACATTATATCGGGTACAATTATTGTAACGTATTTTTTTTTCTATATTTATATCAATTCAAAATCATGTGGAAATAAAGATTCAATACACACATATTTTGAAAGTCAACAACTTACTTTACTAATTGAAAGTATAAACGATTCAAAAAATTTTGAAATTTGGCAAAATAAATAATTTTATGAAAAATGTTACAATTGTACACAGTCTCCCCAACTCATCCAAGCTACAAAAACAAAATGTATTTTGGACTGAGGCTGTATCTTAGCCTGTATTATAAAGTAACATTCAGGGACTGTTATTTTTGCGATTGTGAGTGTTTTTTCACATATATAATGTATTCATTTTACAACAGAAACAATAATGGTTGGATTTTAAACTTTTAAGTGTGGTTTCTAGTACCCATAAAATTGGATTTAGTTGGTACTTTTGGGAGGAATATAGTATAATTGTAATTTGTAAGTATTTTTCAAAATATTAAGGAACAAAAAAATATGGTAACATACAGAATTTTTATTCAAAATTAATTAAACGTTATTCTTGTTTTAAAAAAAAAATTTCCGTTGAGTCTTGAAATTGTCTCCAAATATTTATATTAGCTATAACTAGATTTAACTATTTAAGTATATAATATTATTAATATTATATTATAATTTTAACATCATGACATTATAATTTAACATTTTTTTATAACAGTTTAAAGATAAAATTTGTTTGAACTTCATCAAAATCACAAATATTTTAATTTATATTATACTATTATAGGTATAATAGTATAAGGTATAAAGTCATAAGAATTAAATTAAAAAACCACATTATTAACACTATTACATATCAAAAATAAATTGATAATACGTACGTTTATTTACTGTAAATAATAAAGTTTAATAATTTAATAACTATATATATAATATTTTCAAAAAATAGATAATAATTCAGGGGTATATTTATATATTATCACGATAAAAAAAAATTCTAGATTTTCGAAAACATAGTCTTTTAGATTCGTAAAAATGATACTGTAGGTATCAATAAATTATTTATCATATTAAATATTGTACATTGAATCTAACAAATAAATTAAAAAACTACGCTATATCAAAGAAAATTTCAAAATTTCAAAATTATATTATATGGACACTTTTACCATAATAGGTATTTGTAGACAAGAACACATATTAGGTGCCATTCTTAGTAAAATATGATAGATAAATAATATTATTCTGAAGTTATCTATACCATCTAGTTAACCGGAAAAATGATATTCTATTTGCATACACATTTATTTGTTATAAATTATAATTATTTTAAGCAAATAATATGTAAAACAATATTCAAATATTTTAAAACACATAGGTAGTCATCATTTATTTTATAACCGGTTTAAGTTCAAATTTATATGGAACTTCTTTAAAATCATAAAAATGTTTCAATTATATTACAGGTCTGGTCGGAATCTAAACATACAGAATAACACGTACCTGCTGCAGCTGTAAATAAAAATATTTAACTAATTAATGTAGAGTGAAAAAGATTATAGACATATTTATATTATATCGTGAGAAATGTGAAAAACCTAAATTTTGGTAAAAAAAAGTCTTTCAGATTACTGTTTTTTTTTGTCATTAGATCATTCCAGGGGAAGGGAAAGAAAAAAATATATGGCAATAAACATAAATTTTACTTACCAATCTCGTCTGCAAAAAAAAAATATCATACTAATGTTATTAATAATGCAATATTAGATACAATTAATAATTTAACTTTATAGTTGTATTCAATGTGATTAGCAAATTTGGTTTTCTCTACTGCTAATGAAACAGTCTGGATTCTGTTGTGTGGTTATTAAACATATTGCCTACATATGTGAATATTTCAAAATACCCTTATTTTTTTTTGAGGTATCCAATTGAATTTTTTTTTTAATTTTTGGCTTTAGGAATCTACTTTATTTTGATTAGAACTATAGTCGATGAAATAGTTAATATTATAATATTACAATATTGACATTAAGCACAGAATAAAATAATATATTTGAATAAAAAAATGTTGTAAATACATTTATATATATTATATTTTATATTTAGATACTTACCGATTTCATCTACAAAAAATTATAATATAATAATAAATAGCTTATTAATTATAATCATATAAAAGTTAAATCTAAATGTTCAGTAAAGTAGTTTTTATTTTAAATTAAATAAGTAATATATTTTTTCAAAAATTACGGTAAAAAAACTGTGATTTGTTAACATAAGTTAGACGTACAATCTGCATTGGTTTTCTGTATAAGTTATTTATCTTATATGGCTTGAAATAAAAGCATACTTGATATAAATCAAAATAAGGTGCTACGATTTTATTGTGACAAAAATACAACGGGAATGAAAATTTTCATTTAACATGTATAGTATTTTTGTATAATTTGGATGACAATTTATTATTGTGAAAATTACAATTATTGATAAAATATACTATCAAAAATGCACGCGTCAACAAAAGTTATAATTTATTGTTTATTACGAAAATTCGGAATACAATAAAAAACACAAAAATTACATACTTTTTAATGATTCTGAATACAAAATACAAAAAGGTTTATACATGGTTAAGTTTTATAATAGTTGGCTTTAAAATAATGAAATGTATGCAAAATAATTAATTATATATATTTAAGTTGCTATTATCTTTAACAAAACGTCAGTAAAAGGTAATATTTAATCGTCCACGCGTAATAACTATTCACTATATACAACTACAAATATAATTTATCATTATAAATATATTGGGATTGAGATCAATGAAATATCACTTGATCAATTTACACGTTAACAAAATAAATATTAAATAATCGTTACTTATTTACGTACTAGTCCTTTTCATCTATCTAATAACTCAATATTGACAATTCTAGCATTGTAATTTGTGAAAGTAAACATAATTTATTTTAATACAATATTCAGATTTAAAAAAGAATACTTGACTTAATCTTAGCTATGCCACTCCAAAACACTCATCACCTCTCTTTTGTACGAAACTTCCTCAAGAATTTGACGATAACTTTGTATATATAACTAATAACTTATTTTAAGGAAATTCGTAATTTCATTTTTTGGTACCATTCTATAATTTTTTTTTTACATATTACCTCCAATAACATAAATTATAAAACTTACAAATACTTACCGTCATATTTTTCTATAATAACAAATAGTTTATATCTAACAATAAAATAAGTTCGTTTCTAGTAAACCTATTAATTGAAGGTTATATAATTTTTGGTTTTAGAAATCCACCTTATTTTCTATCTTCAATGTCAATTTTTATCTACGAATGTACATCGAAGTTATAATGGGGGAAACAATTAATATTATAATAATGTAATATCAGTA
>NC_042494.1:146507485-146516999 GCF_005508785.2 Acyrthosiphon pisum
AATTTTAAAATATGGTTACACTGCAACACTGTTTATCGCACTAGACAGTGAGAAGTCTATGGTTAGCATAAGCTGGTCTATGACGGTTAGAAATATCGTGATTGTAATTGTGATTAGTGGTTATCAATTTATCATACAGTTTAATGTTTATATTTTTCGTTTATCATCTGGCTGACGCTGTTGACGGTTGTGTATTAAAATTAAGTTATTGGTTAATATTATATAGGCTAATAAGTTTTTTGTGAATGTCAATAATATAACGTTCTTAAAATGAATAAACGAAAACAGTCTACGCCTTAGAGTTTTGTAATAAAACCTATAAATAATTTGTATGTATGAAATTTGCAGATCAAAATGACTTGACCAGCAATAAGTTACTAATTACTATGTTGACTTATAAATTAGAATTTAATAAATTGATTATGCCTTTATTATTGTTTTTTTTTTTTTTTAAATTGTGTAAAAGTCGCCCCCCCCCCCTGAAAACAGGGCCAGAGACGCCCTTGTGTGCGTTTAATTTGCACACACTTACATGCCACTTAGGTGTCATCATGTTAAATCGCCTATATTATAATTTCTTTAGAACACGACCGATTACAGCTGCTTTAAAACTAAAATTCATTTGAGATCTAATTATTCAAGTTCTAATTAGGTCTAATATACTTCAAAAAAAGGATGTAATAAAAAGATTTATTTGTTAGTTACAATAATCTTACCCATAAGTACAACTTTTTCCTTAGATAACTCTATTAAAATATAAAAAGATAACTAAATCAAAATTATATTGAAGAATAGACATTTTTTGAAATTAATTTAATTGATTTTGAAAAACTAAGTATAACAAATATAATTTTCTATTATTTCTTCGTCGTAATTACTACCCTAGTGTAAGATCTGTCTCTGATCTGACTTCTATTAAACCTGTCATATTATTGTCTATTAATATGTTTGGTCGTAACTTACTATTATTTCTATATTAATTGTGATTATATGTATTTTTGTGGTTTCTGTCAGTGCTCAATTCTCTGATCTATTCGTTAGAGGTCTATTGTATTTGAGTTTCTTTTGTAACGTTATCCTCTCCCTTATCTATTTATAAGACAATTTCTAAAGGCTAGATACCTACTTAATATGTCATTACTATTTTCTCTGTTATAGGAACTATCTTTAAAATGAACCTTTTTCATAGAGTTCTTCAATTGAATTGCACTTAACCTTAATACTTATGCTTAACAGTAATGCAATTTTTTCAAATTATTGAATTTTTTCGTCCTACTTAAAGAGTGATCTGTGGCGACACAAATTTCTGTTTTTAAATTAACTCCCCACCCTCCTTTTTGAGTATATTTAGGTACTAAATTTTTGTACCTAATTCAAAATTCAAATAAGTAGTTATTAGAATATACCAATTACCGTGGATATAACATAAGTTAAATAACTCTTTTTAAAACTAATCGTATATTCGTATGTATATTGATTCAGATAAATTAACCACTGAATAATGTACAGTTGGAAAGGGGGCCTCTCATTTGAAAGAACAGAGGTTTGTATCTCCACAGGACACTACAGCTAGGATGACAGCAATTGAATATTTTGAAAGTGACAGTTTTGTAAAAAAAACTTCTTATACTTAAATTAAAATTACGAACAACGTGTAATGTAATATTTCTGATTGAAGCTATAATGGACGAAATTATCAAAATATTATAATCTTAAAATTTCACACAAAATAAAATATTAAATTTTAATAATAAAAAAAAATTAGTTATACATACGATTATTTTCTAAAAAAAATGATTAGGTACACTAATTAATAATTATTAAAACTTATCAATTTATTAATTTACATTTATAACTATTTAAAACTCAATTCATTATATTGAATATAATGCCTTTTTTAAAAAAAATTGAATAATTAATTGTTTTTTTGATGAGTAGGTATAGTAGTTCGAAACAACCAATTATACCATGGACCTTTTATCCTTATAACACAAAGTTAAATTACTCTATTTAAAACTAATTGTAAGTATTTTGATTTGGAAAATATATCAGCTGAATAAATTACTTGAAAAGGGGGGTTCTCATTAAAAAAAATATATTATTAAATGTGTGTACATTAGTTGTAATTTACAACTACTGGGACTGGAACCGTATCGAAGAGAACTGGTTTTTGAACTAGAACCCTTTGAATATTGGGAACCGGAACCACACCGATTCCCCTAATTTAAATTTATTTGAAAACCGGAACCTAACCGGAACCCTTATTTAAATTAATTTAAAAACCAGAACCTAACCGGAACCGATCATTTTTTGTGATGGTTTTTTACGGTTAATTTCGGTTTTGTTATCATTCAATTATTTTTATTTATTTGTCATTGGTAGGTAATAAGAATAAAATAAATAGTAAAAATATAAAAAATATATTATTATTATTATTATTATTAAGAGGATTAATAGTATTTTGTAATCTTGTCAGTAAGGTTTGCTATACTTATTATAGTTTCCATTTTTATGAGTATTGTTTTGTTTTAAATATTATTTGTTATGACGAATAGGTATAAGTTACATAACAACTTTAAAATTTAAATTGTAAAGGTTTTTTATTTTAAATGATATTCAGCTAATATTATTAAATATCATGTATAACTGTATAAGTTATCTTAAAATATTCAAAGGTCTTTTATTTTAATTTGTATCTTAAAAGTTATCGTCACATTATAGCATATTGTTATTTTTATTATATTGATTTCATGGATGAGTCGCCATTAAATCATAAAAAAAATTAATTGTTTGCACTATTATTATAAGTAGGTTTTCTAAAATAAGAACATATTTTTAATTATTATATATCTATGAGGTAAAGTAGGTAAGTACCTATACTGATCCAGATTAAAATCCTGTGAAATTTTAACATGCTTTCCAATATACTATCTAGTATCTACTGGAACTCACAACCACAGAGATCTAGCCTTAGAAAATATAGTATATATGTAGCAATAAAAAAAATTGTATTGGTATATTTTAAAATTTAAAACACTGAATACTGATACAATAATTGGTAATCAATAAAATGTTACATAGCAATCAATGCAACAGAAATGAGTAATTTTTTTACTTTTTTAATTATTTAAGTCTTCTCTCTAATCCTATGAAATTGGTAAGATATCTGATGGAAAATTGGTGTTATAATATATTATATTACAGAACCTGCCATAATTAACACCAATTGACACCACTAAATACTTATACTTTATTATATTTTTTAAAGAATCAAACGGAAAAAATTGTTTCTTACATAAGTATAAAACCTAAACAGGAAACGTAGTTTTAGTTTTTTAAGAACCGAAAAGAGAAACTGGAACCTAAATTTAAAAACCGAAAAGAAACCGAAACCGAAATTATAGTTTTTTTTTAAAACCGAAAAGAAAAGGAAACCAAAATTTTAGTTTTTTTTTTAAACCGAAAAGAAACCGAAACCGAAGTTTCGGTTTTTCTAGGAACCGAACCGGAACTGGAACCGTAAAAAACGTCAAGGTTCCAGTCCCTGGTTGTAGTTGATGTGTTATTTTTGAGTACAATGATTAACCATTTAATACGAAAAACGATTCTGAATGGTTAGAGTATAGTTCTTATAATATTACTAGCTGATCCCGTGCACTTCGATGTCCGTTAAATGTTCAAATTCTATATAACTCAAACTTTGTTCAATTCGCTATTTAATATTCGGTGTATGGTGTTCAAAACTTATATTAACTTTTCCGTTGCCTGGAATAAAAATTCTGGTTTGCAGCAGTAAGTATATTATCAGGTAGGCAATCTACCCGCGGTAGATCACGGACCCCTTGCTGTTTGTACGTAAGTGTATGATTTAACTCTAGAGTATCAACGTTATACCAAGTTAGTCATTTTTACTTAATTCCACCTACGGTGGATCAATATAATCCATTGATAGAAAATCCTAACCAAATCTAACAGTACTAAAATCCGATGAATAAAAAAAAAAGAAATTGAACCCTTTTTAAATTAGCCTATCTTCTTCCCAGAGGTCTAATCTACACACAAATTTCATCTATATATATAAAAATGGAGCGTAAAAAATGTATGTTACCACATCAATTGAGAACAGCTGTTTTTATATATTGACAAAAAATAATAATACAAAAAAAACAAACATGCCCGTAACCAATAGCAAGCAATATAAAATACACTATTATTATTTTTATCTAAATTTTTTATTATTCAGTTAATTTTTTTCTGGACAGTTGGCACACTATTGTATTTTTTGACATTCAAATTTTCTACTTTTCCGGGGGATTAACCTAAAAATTTTTTAGTAAAATCGTTCTCCTGGCAATTACGAACATTAAAAAAAAAATTTGAGCCAAATCGAACCAGCCGTTCTCGATTGATGAGGTAACGACATTTTTCACGCTCCATTTTTATATGTATAGTTAATTTTTTATTTGTCGCTATGGTTGGTGATAAACAAAGCGTTAGAAATTAAAATCCTATTTATTTATCGGTTTTTCGTAATTTGTTGGTAGTTTTTCTCGACGCTTTCTAAAACTACTTGGAATTTTCAATTTTGACCACCCAAAAGTACCAACTGGGCTCACTTTTCTATCAGAAAAGATGCTGATCTCAAAAATTGAAGCATGCTTACTATCCAAAATGTTGCTGACAGACAGAAAAAAAACACACATGATTGTAAAAAAAAGCTATCCTCAGAATCTAAAAACGGAGGTTTGTATCTCTTCTGGACAACGCTATTGACTAGTAAGAATTTGAAAATATGGTATTTCACTATTTAAGTATATTAAAAAATCCAAATTTAAATACTATAATATTTGAAGAAAAAACAGGGATGAGCTGGGGAATATATTTTAATTAATGTGGGTCGTTATATTATCAGATATAACTTATGTAATACATATATTAACTCATTACTATCATAGCTTTGAAAAGTAAAAACCATGAACCCAAAATAATTGTAAGCTTTTAGATATTAAATAATTATAAATTAAAAAAAGTGGGTAAGTGGATGTCACTTTTCTGTAAAGTAGATTACAAGTGGGTCAATGTATAATGGATTGTATTAAACTTTAATTTAATGATATAATATTATTGTATAAGAAAAACGATTCTGAGCGGAGACGGTTTATCAGACTGCAATTTTTAAATTTGTATTATTTATTATAGCCTTTAAGTTGAATTTATATTATAATATTATTATTTTTTATTCGTTGTTACGGTAATAAACAAATCGTTAAAAATTAAAATCCCATTTTAAGCAGTTTTTCGTAATTTATCAGTAGTTTTTCCCGTGGCATTAAAATAACTATTGAGAAAATCGAAAAATGACCTGTTTAAAGTACCATCTTGATCCAACTTGCTATAATATAAGATACGATATTATATTGAAATTTAAGCACTCCTTTTGTTAGAAATTTTGTATACGGGATATAAAAAAAAAAATAATAACAATAAGCACCATTGTAAAACTACTATTAAATAAATTGGGATGCATGAAAAAATTGTTTTGTGAGAGCAAATTGAGTAGCTTCTCAGGGTAGAAACAAAATCAAAATACTGTTTAAACTTGATATACGAATAACTTATGACAATGGAATGGACTAGATTTATTTTGAAACAGAAATACGGCGTAAAGTTTACTAACCACACAATGTTTTGGAGTTAGAATGTTACTAATATATAAATAAATATTTTTTTGTGTTATCCTTAAATATCCAAATACCTGGGTGTAATTAAAATATGTAAATTTAAAAAAGATTGAATTCACCTTTAAGATCATTAAAGCCAATGTTTATATTATTATGTTACACTTATATCTAATACACTTTGAAATCAGGATTTAATAAAATTAAATATTTGTTGATTACAATATCCGTACCATATGTTATATCACCTCCGTATAAATAAGCTATAACATTTTAAAATTATTAAAATACATTTTTATAAAACAATGTCCAATCTTACAAATGTAACACGGCCCCTATTGCTTAACATCCCATTCACTGTATCACCCTACTTAATTTTTGGTTTTCTCAAGGATCTTTTCATTCTAGAGTCTGTTCCATCCTCCCAAAGAAATTTTTTTCATTACACTATTTCGTAACTTAATAAAAAACTCAAAAAAATAAAATAATCCAAAAAAATAAAAACAAATTAAGGATTATACAAATTACAGTTATTTTTTAAAAGTAATGTTAATGAGCTAAAAAGCCCTCTAAGGTATCATATTAAAAAATTGAAAAAAAAATTAATTAAAATTTCAATGATAGGAACAAAAAATCAAAACACTGATTAAATAATAAACACAATTTACGATTAAATTATGACAATTATTGAATGGAAAAGAGGCATCTTGGAACCGCAATACAATTAGAAATTATAGAAATACATATAGAAATAAATATATTACATTTTACTAACTACCGAAAGTTTTGAAGTTAGAATGTTACGTATAAAAAAATATACATAATATATTTCTAATAATAAATAAATAAATGATTTTTTTTTTGTATTATGCTCAAATATTCATGTTAAATACTTTAAGAAAAAAAATGGTGGTTAGCATGATTGGCGAATCACTCTTTATATTTAGTGGGTACATATATATTATAATTTATTAGAAAGACAAATAAATAATCCAAAACAATTAACTTAACTAAGAATTCTACAAATTCCAATTATCTACGAAAAGTGAGGTTAGTGAAATGGAAATTCCTCTAAAGTATCATAATGAAAATCAAAAAATCCAATTAGTTGAGATACATAAATTAAATTATGTATGTGAACAATAAATCAAATGATTTCAAATCTATGTATTATTAAATTTAAGTATAATAATATATAATATAACACTTAAATAGGTTAAATTTACCTTTAAGATCATACAAGTCAATGCGTATAAGTAATAAAATTAAGTATTTGTCAATTATAATATCCTTACCATATAATTCTAAAGATGTATTTAAAAGTTCTATAACGTTTTAAAATTATAAAAAGAAAATTACATAAAATAATGCTTGACTATTTACCATAAATTGGTTAGTTTAATAGTTTAATTATCTCTTATGATCTAACACGGGCAACTAAAACTTATTAATCATATGGTATTTTTAAGATACTTATATACCCTATTGCTAAACTCCCCCCTTCACTGTATACCTCAATTCATTTTAGATTTTACCAGGGCTCTTTTTATTTCTAGAGTTGGTTTCATCACATATCTTAGTAATGTGTTTCGTTTCATAATTTTATTTCCAGCAAAGTACAATCTACCATTATGATCCAGTATCTAAAATTATATTTCCGTTATATATGTATTATGTATTGCTTCTTAGTCTTCTTTCTCTATGTTTTTTTGGTCTACCACTCTCCTGTTACACCTAACATTTTGTGGTAATTTTATTGACAAAAAACTGTACATAGTATTTTTCTTATGTTATTATTTTGATATGATTTCCTCCGTCTGCAAGTTTCACCAGACCAATATTTTTTTGTACTAATAAAAATTGTGTACATCATAACTGTTCTATGTTACTAATTGATTAGGAACTAATTAAAAACATTACCTTGACAGAGCCCTGAAAATATAATTTTTAAGTCAATCATGTATAATATTTACTTCAAATTAGGTAAACTATTAACAATATTTAACCATCCGTCTGATTATTTTGTAAAAATCATTCAATTCGAGACTATTTCTAAATAATTTTCATTAATAATTAAGTCCTAAACCAATGTAAAAAAAAAAATTTAAGTTATTGTTGATAATATTGAGAGAATGTCACACCCACATGTGCTGTCTCCTTCTTACAATTATTAATGTACAACATATCGAAAACTGTTTTGCGAGGATCAATGTTTTTATTCTGTATTTTTAGTAGTTGCTTCAAAACCGTGTAGACCACCATATATTGCAATGTGTCTTGCAAGAAACTGGTTTTGGTGAGCCACTTTTATCGTGGTTTCGTTCCTTTATTGAAGGTAGGAAACAATTTGTTAAAATTCATGGAGTCTCTTCTGATATACTCCCCATTTCATTTGGTGTCCCTCAAGGTGGACACCTTTCCCCGCTACTGTTTT
Source organism: Acyrthosiphon pisum (assembly GCF_005508785.2). Classification (NCBI taxonomy): domain Eukaryota; kingdom Metazoa; phylum Arthropoda; class Insecta; order Hemiptera; family Aphididae; genus Acyrthosiphon; species Acyrthosiphon pisum. The sequence continues at coordinate 146,515,598 of NC_042494.1, forward strand.
CTATATTTTTAAATAGTATTAACCATTCATTAAAACATGTGCGGCTCCTAGCGTTTGTGGATGATGTAAAAGTATTCTATCGTATCCACTCTCTAAATGACTGTCTTATACTACAAGATGAACTGAACCAAATTGTTGCTTGGGCCGACAAACTAGGATTGGACTTCAATATTGCTAAATGTCATTATATGACCTTTACACATCTTAAATCCCCAATTAATTTTGAATATGCAATTAATGGGACTATTCTGGAATCACTTAAATCTGTCACTGATCTTGGTTTTGTTCTCTGTCCAACGCTTAAGCCAAATTTACACATTGAACGCGTCTGCTGCAAATCTCTTAAAATCCTAGGTTTTATTAAGCGCATAACATCAGAGTTTAAATTAACATCTCCTCTTAAGGCATTGTACTGTTCACTTGTTAGACCTATTCTTGAATACGGCTCTGTCATTTGGGATCCTAATACTGCATAAAACGCAATAATGCTTGAGCGAGTCCAAAATAAATTCTTGAAATATGCCAGCCATGTACTCGGTATTGAATGTCCTCCTCATAATTATTTACCTGTACGTGAATATCTAAAGCTAGACTCTCTAGCTGATCGTAGGCGTGCTTTTAACCTTACGTTTCTATCCAAATTATTAAATGGGCAGATTGACTCACCGCACCTTCTCTCTCTCATTCCTTTAAATGTCCCCCCTCGCTTCACCCGTCAACACACCACTTTTAATTTGCCCACCTCCTCCACTAACTATGGTTTAAATGAACCACTTCGGCGCTGTATGTCTATTGCCAATTCTGACCCCTCCTTTTCCATCTCACAAACCTAATCAAATATTTATGTTATCTATATATATATGTGTATTTATGTAAATTCACTATTTATCCCACTATTGTAATTACTTTTACTAATATTTAATGTAAATAGAGCTCACGCCCGTAATGTATGCTAAAATAAAATAAAAGAAAAAAAAAAATTTCTGAACATATAGGGTGGAAAATTATCTATGCAACAGCGTGTCCATATTTTAGATAACATGAACACAGTAAAAGTTATTTGCTTCTAAACATTTTGTTTTTTTCATTTGCTTATAATCCTTATAAAAAATGATTTGATAGTGCTATTAAAAAGCATATTGTTGCACACATACATTTCTTCTTTGCGTGTTGTGTAAATGTGTAGTTCTACAACAAATATGATGCGAGAAAAGTTATCCCGCGCAAAACAGTTTTTGGTATGTTGTACATTTATAAGACGGATACACACATGCGAGTGTGACATCCTCTTAAGGGTCCCGGTGCCAGTTTTTCAAATTTTCCACAATTCTATAAAATTTAAAAATTAAATTTTATATTTTAGTTGCTACCTCAATTATAAGACTTTTCCACTAATCTACTA
>NC_042494.1:146517687-146523871 GCF_005508785.2 Acyrthosiphon pisum
TTTATAAAAAAACGCTAAAAATTGTCTTTTTTTTAAAGACTTATAATTAAATTTGAGATGAAAATATCGAAAAAAGGAGTTCGATGCGGGCTGTAGAATATTCTCCTCTATTAATAAAAAAAAAAATTATCAAATTTGGTTAACTCTACAGGGCAGGATCATTATTCCAGTAAACCGTGTTTTTGAGGTCAAAATCACATTGGCACCGGGCGCCTTAATTGATTGTTGCTTTATGAAACAAAAATCAAATTGAAATAATTCACATGAATGTTGGGAGTTTACATATTATTAGATACACTAGAATAAGCTTATACAAATCTGATTTAAGAATATCTTGTACTTTTTAAAACATCCTTAAACATAATATTTTTATTAATCATAATATCATATTATAAGATAAACTTAAAATTAAGAAATGGTGTATGTTCTATTTGTATTCCAGATTATAATAAAATGTCAAAAGTTAGTTTTCATATTTAAATTAATTATAGTGCAATATGTCATATTATAAAAATAATTTCTGTTAAATCTCTACAAAATAACTAGGACACTAGGTATAACTCAAATATTGTAATCATTTTAAATCAATAAATTAATGCTTACCATTTAATTTTACTATATCTGGTTCAGTAGCTGCAGGAATAATCCAAACTGAAAATGATATAAATGTAAGTTTAATTAAATATTGATTATTAAAAATCATTTTGATTTAAAAATTTAATGTGAGAAAATAATAAAAAATAATGTGAACGCTGAACCATAAATGAAATAGAATACTACTTCTCGATATCTTTTACAAGCAATATGTTATGAACCCATATTATTATTCACTATTTGTTGGTGAACGACATATGTATTATTATTCATATCAGCTGGGTAAATAGTTCATTTGCAAAATTAAATATAGAGAAAATGCTCTATAGGCACTCGGAACACATGTTTTCAATTTATCAGATTATCAACTTCAAAATAACGCTAAAAATGTTCAAATGATTTTGCTAGTAATATTACTTTATATAAAGATATTATATTACTTTAGTTAAATACAAAATACTAGTCAGAAATACGGTGAAATACATAATTATCATAATAATACTTATATCAATATAATTGTACAATTCATATACGTGATACGATACACTTTTAAAATATTTGTCATACCGAAGAAAAAATGAAAGACGAAATAATGCCTGTAAATTAAGTATCTAAATTTAGGACATAATATAATTTATAAATATAAAATACTTTAATCAACGTTGGTTCAGTTATCTATGTATTTTCGTTTGGGTATGGTGTACATGCAGAAATATGCATGTTGAGATATAGGTAGGGAAACGTTAAATAATTTACAAAATAAAATAAAACGCTTACCATAATAAGGAAAAAATTAAAGTAAACCAGCTTTTTTTCTAGTTCTTATGAATATCCAAAAAAAATAATGCAATATAAAAATGAGAAATGAATTTTTTTTAAATAACATAAAGAATAATACCTTTATAGGTAATACATATTATTACCTATTTATTTTTTTTTTATTGATCCTTATAAGCTCGGCATATATAGCCATTAACTGTTTGTATCACTTGAGTAAATAATTAGTATAAAAAATTGAACATAGCAAAGATACTGTATAGGTATCTTGAACACAAATATTTAATTTCTCCGCTTAGTTCGATCGACTTCAAATTACTACCAAAAATGTTCAAATGAATTTGCGAGTAATATTATATTAGGTACCTAGTTAAAGACAAAATACTAGTCAGAAACATTATGAAATACATAAATATCGTAATATCGTACTTATATAAATATAATCGAATGCTGCACATACGTGATACGAGTGATAAAACACACTTTTAAAAAATGTATCATACCGAAGAAAAATGCCATCCACAAATAATTTGAATATACAAATTGTATTATATTATATACAAATACCTATAGAGTATAGCACCTATCTACAAATATACAATAATTTTGAGTACACGCCACTGCTTAGATTTTCTTATTTCTTTCCTCAGGTCGCATCTTGCAGTAGCAAAATTGGTCCTGGCAGCTGTGGCTTCATCGGGTCAGTGTCTTCTGAGGCAGGATTGGTAGGCCCTGCGCAGGGAGATTGCAACCGATCTCAGCTCCACTATGCATTTTGTCCACCAGTACATGAGCTTCTTGCCCCTCGGGCCGGGGGTTCTGAGGGGCATCGAGGCGTCACAGGCACCAGAAATGTAGCTGATAAGGGTCTCGGCAGCCAGGACAGCGGATTTTGTGCCATTAGGTCTCCTTCTCGGGGTGAGAGGTTTCGAGGGGACGTGTTGATAGAAGATTTCGAGATCGAGCTTCTTCAGAGCCCATCCCGGGTGAGCGTCTGATGGTGTGTCAGCGTGAGGCCAGCCCGGACATGACGAAATAACAAGGTATGATCACAACGAACTAAATTTCATTCAGTCTACGCAGAGTAGGGTGGGAGTCATCCTCGTCATTTGATTGGCTTATATTTAACGCGTCTTTTATGAGTATTTGATTGCATAATGCTTTGTTAAATTAATGATAAAAATATAAAATAGTATAATTATTATTTATTATAATAAATCATGATTAAATAAGTTATAATACTAATTACTTATGCATACCTATATTTTTAAAACTTTTCATCGATTATAATTTATAATTTACCAGCATTATATCAAGGACCAATGAAATGCCGAGGATGACTCCCACTCCTATTTCTGATAATAGAGATTTAATGCGTATCACAAAGTTGTGATCATACCTTGTTATTTCGTCATGAGCCCGGGCGTATTCTTAAGTAAAGACGTAGGTAACTAAACCTGTATTAAATAAAACAGTGAAATAAATATTGATTTTACATGTTTTAAATTTAGCATGAATATTATTTTTAAAATGGATGAGGGAATTTTTTGGGAAAAATTGTAAATATTTCATGTGAAAACGGTTAACACACATTACCCACATTTTACTTTCTTAATATCATGCGATGATTAGAATTATTATATAATGTATGGAAAATAGAGGATTGAAGTAATTCTTAAATTACCTATATATTTGGCAGGTGCAACAAAATAATAAATTATAAAAATCTATACTTGAATCCAATTTATATAAATATAATAAGTCCAAAATCAGTAGGAAGAAGTCGGCAGTTACGTGGAGTGGCAGGCACCCCGTGGGGGGGGGGGGTTATTGTACTCGGTAATGGATTATGCATTTGTTTGATAATTTTAATTCAATCATTGCATACAAATTACGATACAGTGCTGAGACAGATCACCCTATATTCTTGATTATATATTTTAATATATAAATATATTAATAAGGAGATAACACCCAATTCTACCAGGCACCAGCTTTACAAAAGAAAGATGTGGTTTAATGCATCAGAGGGACAAGGATATAATGGTGGAAGGCCTTTTATAGCGGAGTGTTGGAAATATAGTGAAAATATCAATCGATCAATGACATATATAGGGAGGGGAAAGTGACCAATAGAAAGACTGCGGAAAAGATAGAAAGTCAGTGTCAAGGAACTATTAGAATACATTTTAGTAGACTGTGAGCAAGCATATGATGAAGTTTAAAGATCATTGGAAGGAAATAGGTATGTGGTGGGGTATATACGGCTCTTAAATAAAAAAAAAAATGTATATAATATATTAGTATTTATAATAGGTAAGTACCTAATATTATTAATATACAATATATTATGTTGAATTATGTTTTTCCGAAAATATCGTATTTATTTTAGTATGAATTATTATAGTAGCATGTAATTCTAATTAGAAAAGTGTTAATACAATATAATGCGATGTAATATTATACTAAACAGTTTAATTTATATTTATCTTAAAATTATTAAACAACATATTTAATTTTCTTCAGCTTTTTGTTTAACAAATGCATCAATATTAAAAATTGTGGAAAGTGAAGTTTTGTATTTCTCTGTTGTAATATGAGCATCACAAAAGGGTTTAACCGATTGAACTATACTTGATTCTGCAAAATATATATTAGTATTAGATATGTCGAGTGTGTTCATTAGAATGCACTTCCACAAACAAGTACAGAATTTGGTTTTATGCGTTTATAATGTTTAGCCTACAAACCAGGCTAATGTTTAAAAATAAAATATTAAAAATATGAAATGCAAAACACATTAATGCACAATACCAAATATATATACATACGTGATATACTCAAAAAAAATGTTTTCAATGACTTTAAAGCATCTGTAAAAATAAAATGTCAAATATTCAATAAACGAAATAAATAATAATTATAATCTTATAAGAAAATTGATAGAATCCCAACTTTTTTAATAACCACTAATCACGTATCAATAAAATTTAAATATAATAAGTTAAAACTTATTGCATTTCTATATTTAAACAACAAATAAAACACATTTTTGTTTTTTAATGTTAACATGTAACTATTTAACGGAGTGGATTATTAGTCCTAATTTCTCTGTATATGGATATCCATAATAAAGCTAGGTACCCTAAATTCAACACATCATTTGAATTAATTTAAAGGACAATATATATTGGGTTTTCACCAGTGAACCTAAAGTGAAATTAGAAAAATCATTAGAACATTTGCCTTGACCTTTAGCACTACTAAAATTGCAATGTCCTACTTCGAAATTGTATTCGATTACCTAGATTTTTAGGCATAGTTGGTATTTGGGTAGATTAAAATACAATTATGATAAAGGGTAACATTTAAGCAACATTGTCTAGTTTTTCTCAAACGTAGGTATGTAAAATATTCATATAAACATTTTCTTAAAATAATGTAATATAATATTATAATTTCATAATAATAATATTTTTTTTCATAGATAGGTACTGTTTAGAAATCAGATAGGTGTCACTTTGTTGGAAAAAGTGTTAATAACATTTTTCTTTGTAAGAAAAACATAATATCAGAAATAAATAAATTACATTCGTATTTTCTTTTTAAGCATATACCTAAAGGTCAAATTTTGAAGAAATTCAAATTCATCAAGAGTATAATTATAATATAATATAAATATAAATATAATCACAAATATTTACAAATTGTTTTATGGTTAAAATATAAATAAAAAAATATGAATTTTTATTATTAAAGGTTTGAGAGAATTTAATTCTAAATCCCGCAATTAGTTTGGAGGTGGTTACTGCTCATATTACAAGATTTGTTGACGTCACGAAGTTTATTACTTTCATGTCATTGTCATCAGTTGTGATGTGTAAGCTTTCGTAACCAGTTCTTGGTCGAAAGATTTCTTCTTTACCCACTTTTTATAATACTTTTCCCACTTATAATTTGAAATTGTAGAATATAAACGTTGATGACGTAGGTACTTTGATTTATTTTTAGTTTTATTAAAGCTTAGTTGGTTCTGTAGCGTACCTATTATATATGCAGAGAGTATTCATTAGAACACCCTTCCACAGACACGAACAGAACTTGGTTTTTTATGCGTTTATACAGAGTAATTTTTAGACCACAAACAAGGTTAATGTTTAAAAATAATTAAAATTATGAAATGCAAAACACATTAATACACAATATTTGATATTTATACATACACGGTATTCCCATCAAATATTTTTTAATTGGACCAGAAGCATCTGTAAAAATAAAATGTTAAATATTCAATAAATTAAGTAAATAATTCATTAGCTAAAAATTGATTGAATCTTAACTTTCATTTGAATGACATGTACATTGTACAGTACTTTTATCTTAATAATTATGTTGTTGTTTTGGAACTTATAGTAGGTACTTTAGTCGCGTCACGCCAGTCGTGCAGTGCACACGTATATTGCTATCTCAGTGTTATGTATAACTTAGTTATCTTAATATCAACGGAACCATACGGGCGCTTCACCTTCCGAAGCAGCTAATTGTGTTAAATCGACGTCGCAACCACAGATCTGCAAGTCATCGACACCACCCTTTTCCGAGGATAGTAAATATAAGTTTCTTGTATTAAAACAAAAATTAATATAAACCATATTATTTCGTATTATTGTATCATACTACAATATCACCAACAACTAATATACTAGAATATCTAATTCTACTACTCCAAGGCACCGTCGCGCACGGTGACCTTTGGACTCCGCGATTAGATTAACCGCCGCATCATGTCGCATGGCTGTTCCAATATTAATAA
>NC_042494.1:146527115-146528358 GCF_005508785.2 Acyrthosiphon pisum
TTTGAGCATTTCCCCAGCCCCCTTCATGATAATAATTACAATTTTTAAGTTTTTCTTTTGCCAAACATTAGTGCGCCATTAGTGTGGATTTGTGTGACAAAAATGAGAATTTTTCGAGCTACCCTTAACCTACGTAAGTATTTGTAAGCAAGAATTTGAAATTTGTAAGTCATCCTTCCATTAATTATCCTTAAAACGAAGTTGGCCATTGTTTATCGAGCTTTTTAAACTTCAAATCGTTCAGCGCAATCTGAAAGTATTTGTAAGCATGAATTTAAAATTTTAAAGTCATCCCTCCCTAATTTACTCCCAAAAATAAGTTGGTCAAACATTAATAAAAAAAAGCCTGGTTAAATTAAAAAAAATCTTAGTAGAATAAAAAATTTAAAAAGAAAAGAAGCAGCTAAATAAAAAATTGATATTTTATAAATTAAAATCTAATATTTAAGAAAGGATCCAAGTTAAATTAAAAAAAAATATAAAATTAATATATAAAAATATTAATACAATATTAATATAAGATTGTTTATCCTATAAAGACATTTTTTAATTTAACAAGGTTCTATTTTGTTAATTTTCAATTTTTTATTCAACTGATTTTTATTTTATAGAGGTTTTTTAGATTTTCATGGAAAATTAAAAGAAAATCAATAAAAAAAAGAATAGTTCAATTAAAAAAAAAATATCTTAGTAGTTTAAAAAATCTTATATTAGTATTATATTATTATTTTTATATATTGATTAGCCCCACCCAAGTGCGCTCTCTGCTTTGGCGATCATCCTTCTAATTACAAAGGCTGCACCATCTATAAAGATCTACAACGAAGAAAAAATCCAAAATCAAGTAATCACTTATCTAATAAGTTTAGCTATAAAAATACCAATGTACAAGATACCCACACAGTGAAAGCCTCCACAACACACCCTTCAGAGTCGACTCCTACCTACGCCCAAGCTACTTCCAATTCTCATTCCAATCATACGGTACCTTCACCTGCTCCAGACATAAACAAAATAATGTCAACCTTCATTGACGAGTTTAAACAATTAATTAATCCTCTAATCGCCCTACTAACCAAAGTAATCACAAAACTTCTAGATTAAAAAACATGTCATCTCCTACAAGTAACTCACTTCTAATTCTCCTTTTTAATGCTAACGGCCTCAAAAATCACCAAAATGAACTACAGGTAGTACTACAAGAAAAACGTATTGATATTGCTCTAATATCTGAAACGCACTT
>NC_042494.1:146530287-146540831 GCF_005508785.2 Acyrthosiphon pisum
TAAACATAAAAACTGTTCATTCTGAAGCCATAACATATTACAAAAGATTTCATAACAGACTTCCATATCATCCTAATCCCGTTATATCCAATTTAGCTTCTGGCACAATTCCAGGCAACCCCTCACGTCGACTAAAAAGAAATTGGTGTCGTGATTTACTAAATGAATAATCCCAAATAATTAAAAAAAAAAAAAAAAAATATATATATAAATAATATTATTAAATACAATTAGGTAGTGCCTAGTATCATATTTAGTTTTTTTCTTCTAGGGTTTTTAATTTAACTAATTTTTTTATTGAAATTACATTTTATTTAATATACATTTTTTATTTAGCTGCTTTTTCATTCTATTTAAATTTTTCATCCTCCAAAGATATTTTTTAATTCAACTAGGCTTTTTTTTATTAAATTTTGTCCATCCTATTTTTGGGAATAAATTAGGAGGTATGAAAAATACTTACAAATTGCGCTGGACGATTAGGAATAGTCAAAGTTCAAAAACTCGATAAAAGCACGACCAACTTCGATTTAAATATAATTAATGGATGGATGACTTACAAATTCCAAAATCTTGCTCCCAAATACTTACGTGGGTTAAGGGTAGCTTGAAAAATTTTTATTTTTTGTCATACAAATTCATACAAATCGCGCACTTATTTTTGGTAAAAAAAAATCCAGAAAGTCAGATTATCACCCTCCAGGGGGGGGGCTGGGGCAATGCGAAAATTTCAAAAAACGATGAAAACGATTTTTCCAAGTACTTACAACAGGTGTCGCACAAAATTCTGGTTGTAGTCGCACAAATTCACACTAATGGCGTTATAATGTTTGGTAAAAGAAAAAATTTTAAAAATGATAATTTTTCCACGAGGGGGGGCTGGGGAAATGCCCAAAAAGGAAAAACGATTTTTTGGAGTAAGTACAACGAGTGTCGCACAAATTCTGGTTGTAGTCACATAAATTTACACTAATGGCGCACTAATGTTTGGCAAAAGAAAAATTTTAAAATGTAATTTTTTCGATGAGGGGGGGCTGGCGAAAATGTATTCAGCCCCCCATATATATTTTTGAATTTACGGTTAAACCAGAATCGCAAAAATTCTAAAAATTGTCACACAAATTCACACTAATGGCACACTAATATTAAGCAAAAAAAAAATTTCAAAAATTTTATTGAAGGGGGGGGGCAGGTGAAATATACTTCAGGAAATCTATACATTTCTTAGGTACTAGAAAACTTTTAGGAAAAATCACTTAATGACAACTATTTTTCACAATTTAAAAATGATTACGTACATGATTCATCTGGAATAAATTAAAAACACTAGTTATTAATATTATAAACATTCGTAGAATTTTTCTTTTATAGGATAAAGGATTGATGGATAGTATAAATATGTAAGATTCATCTAATATATTATGGTATAAATTAAAGTTATTATTAATCTTAAAAAAATGACTTACCTGTATTAGCTAGTGAATCGGCACCTTGTGGGAATATTAGTATTAAAAAAAAAAATGTTGTTTTTATTTTTTAATAATTCGTACACTAAAAGCCTTATTTAATTTTTATTGTTTTTATTTAAATAATTTAATTTAACATAATTTTACAACTTTAATAACTGTGAAATGAAGACAAGGCGACCTGGTGCAGCGACACCGACCGATATTCGACTTTATCACAATATTACGTTCACAATTTATTGATTTTATTATTAAATTAAGTATGGTATCGAACAGCTAGAAATAAAATACCTAGTATTAATTTATAAGTATAAATTTAAAACATTTGTGATATATTGTTATGAAGAAAGAGTCAAAACTAATGGTTTCGTTTAGATGTTATCAATAAATTTACAGAATATCCATGAAGACACCAATTTTTAAAATTAATTGTTTTTGGTAGAAATAAAAAAACAATCTAAATTTAATCATAATATGCACATTGATTATATGTAGGTACAGTATAATATTTATTACTATAGTTTGTAATAATTAAGGTACGACTATCATAATGATTTCACAACTTGAATAAAATGATTTTATCATTTCCTATCCACTATGTTCAAATAGGTACCAACAATTATGAATAATTAAAAGAATATTTCAGGAACGTCTAGTTAAAACAAATATTTTAAATAGGTAAAGTAAGATTACATTATGAAATTTTTCACACTGATATAAGTGTTTAATATTAAACCACACTGGAACAGTTATCGGAATCGCAAAGAATAACCAATACAGGCTAAAAATAATATAGCTAGGTACATAAAGTGTAGCTGACCAAAGTACTATACATTCGGGAAAAGTCACACTCACGTAAATTTCCCCACCACCACTCATTTCAATGTTTTATATTTTTCCAACGCCAATATTTGGTTATCCTTTGTATAATTAATATAAATATATTTAACAGTTTTTATCCCACAAACCAGGATAATGTTAAAAATAAATAAAAAATATGAAAAACACCACACAATAAAAGACAGTATTGTATAAATACGTACTGCCTTGTATATATTTATTCAATTCAATTAAAGCAACTGTAAAAATAAAATGTTAAATATTAAGTAAATTAAATTAATAATTCATCTGGTAAAACAAATTGATTGAATCTCAACATCCATTCGAATAACTTGTACAGCACTTTTTTGGAAAAGAGTTATCAACATTTATGTTTGTAAGTAAAACCTAATATCAGAAATATATTACATTCGTATTTCTTTTTTAAGCATTTAAAGGTCTAATTTTGAAGAAATTCAAATTCATCAAGAGGTCTCGGCTCGGCCACTAGCCGACCACCGCTGACCTCCCCGATATACTGTGCGGGCCGAACTTCGACGTCCTCCCCGTGGACCCCGAGGAGAGAACCGCCCTCTTGGCCGAGGCCGACGAAAGGCTACACCTACTGTACAAGATGGTCGAGTCCATAATGAGCCTCAAGTAGAAGGAAGAGAGAGCTCGCCGGGCGCTGGAACCAGGAAGACGAAGACGGTGACGACCTGAACGAGTCTCCAAGACCGGCGGGCTGAGTGCCGGGCCGCGAAGACAATCATAACCACACCCTTGAAACTCAGCTCCCCGAGTAACAATACCTGGCAGTTGGATACCAAACTAGCAAACGCTAAGGAAGGGCTGCCAGGTCGTGGGGGCGCGCCCAAGAGCGCAGTTATTGTATATATATATATATATTGTTTTATATTTTTATGTGCAATATACGATGTTGGCCGGAGGAGAAGTAATGTGAGCAACAGTTCCTTCTCCGGCTCTCGATTAAACCAGAAAAAAAAAATTCATCAAGAGTATGATCATAAATATTTACAAATTGTCTTATGGTTAAAATAAAAATAAAAATATGTATTTTTAATATTAAAGGTTTTAGAATTGAATACAAAATTCCATAGTTAGCTTGGAGGTAGTAACTGTTCATACAAGTTTTTATATCTAAAGAATGATGAACTCATGTTATATCGATTTAACGCATCCAGTACATTGATTTACTAACTCAACGGCGATATAATGCCTAAACCTATTTCATACAGAAATAGCATTCCTTGTAATTCTTTTTTTAAGATAAGATATTATCTTAGTAATCAAGTGTTAATAACAAAAATGTGTATTATTGAGGAAATGTCTAAACTTATGAGAGTCATTACTCACAAGTCAAAAAGTCAATGTTAAACAAATTTATGCAATTTTTAATTCAGTTAAGATGACAGTTAAGTAGACTACCCCAGTAAACTGATATTTATCTAATTTTTTAAAGAAGTAAAAATACTTCGATCACGCATGGGAGAAACCTGCGGGTGCCCAATTGAAATTATGTGAAACCAAAAAAAAAAACACACATGTTTATCAAACGTACACTACACTCCCCTACAGTTAAAATGACCACCCAATGGCCTAAGTTGCCATGGGTATAATTATAAAAGAAAAAAAAAATTAAATAATAAACATTTTGAACACATCAATTAAGTTCGAAATAAAGTTAAAAAAATAACATACACTTAGCTTCAATTAATAAACATAGTAAGTTTTTAAATAAATTTCCTTGTACAAAATAGAGCATACAACTGGAAAATTTGTCCAAAAAAACAGTCTCAGAAAAATATGAACAAGGTACCAGACATAATAGTTAAATAATTACTCATTTATCCATCAACATAAAAAAAAGGTGGGCAAGTGGGTGTCACTGTAATGAATGGTGTTGAATTTGAATTCAATGATATAATATTATAATTGTATAAGAAAAACGATTCTGAACTAAAATGATCAGTCAGCCTATGATATTATTAAATATATTTTATATATTTGATGATACAATTGTGAATTTTGTAATTTCTATATAACATACATTTTAACTACAAAATAATTTTTATACTTGATACATTTTATTCACAAAATTGTGACAATATATTTTAAATAGTATTCAACTGCTATAGACTATAGTACAAATATATCAGAGCATTTTATTAACACGCTTTTGTTGAAATTCTATTTGTTGTTGGCCCAATACTATATAACAATATTATACATATTTAATATTTTCTATAAAATAAAATGTAATTATTTTTCTTTTCTTAACCTAATATTATAACTATTATACCAGAATTAAAACAACTATTTACTTTCTTTAACCAAGACACACTCTAACTCACACTAAAAATGAAGTGCCCCTTTAATAATATACTTTATGTTATGGTAAAACTTCATTATTCCTCTATGTTTATTTGACTTTGATAGATCCATGAAGTAGTATAATATTATTCTCGATTCCGCATAATATACTTGAACGAATAAGGCAATTTTACACTACCCATCGACATAAAAATATAAAATTAACAATGTCTATATTGTTTAATATTAGGTTATTGATTGAGCCAATCAGGGAATAATATGTATATGTCTACAGTAATTTTTTTTATAATTCAAAATGTAGGAAATAGCCATTGTTGATTGTATGTTGTAAACTTTATGCGAATATAAATATTAAGTAGGTACTTCCATTTATTTTTAGTTTCATCTTTACTTCATAGTGTAAATTAAATTAAATATATTATACATACGATCCGCAACATAAACTAAAAATTAGTAATAATATTTGAAATTAATTTGTTATTATGGGCCTACCGTTAACATTATAATACATTTAAAATATAGTTGATTCATGATTGTTTTTAAAAATTGAGAGACCTATAGGTTATACAGAGTCCACAATTTAAAGAAGATGTTTAGGTCTATCTAAAGTCTGGAAAAATGATAGGAATAGTCATAGCCAATCATAGTTTACGGTTTGTCAACTAAACAGCTTCAATGCTTCATACCTATATGATTGACAATCTAAGAATTTATAAGCATAACCTTATCATTATCCTTCTAAAAAATGTATCATTACAAAAATTAAAAATAATATATATATATATATATATATTATATACAGACAGTAATTTTATTACTTGATATTATATTTCAGTATACCGATTTTTTAATTTAATAAAATAGTATTTTGAGTGCAATAGATTGGAAAGTTATATTTTACTTTAAAGTTGATAAATAGAAAGAATATTGACAAGAAATCCATATATTACAGACTTGAAAAGTTTTAGGAAAAAAACACTATATTATTATGACAATCTAATTGCACAAATTAAAAATGATTACGAACCTTTTGAATCTGGAATAAAATAAAGGCTAGTTATTAATATTATTAAATAATCATAATATATTTCTACTATAAGATCATGGATTCATGGCTAATACAAACATATAAGATTAATTTTATATTTTATAGCATAAAATAAAATTTTGATAAAACATAAAAAGTTACTTGCCTTTTTTAGCTAGAAATAAAATACACGGTATTAATTTATAAGTATAATTATAGAACATTTGTAATATATTGTTATGATGAAAGAGACAAATCGAGTGGTTTCATTGGGAAGTTTTCAATAAATTTACGGAATGTCCAGTAGGACACCAACTTTGAAAATTAAGACTTTTTGATAGAAATAAAAAACGACCTAAATTTGGTTATAATATGTACTTTCTCTTTCATACTTTATATTTGCATGGTTTATTAGTTATTTATAATATTCTATTCTTAACTAGTTTGTAGTACAAGTACAAATTTCATCATAACTTCACAACTTACAAAAAAAAAAAAAATTATAATTTTAATTAGAATAATAAATTCTAATATCTAACTTTATTAGTTCCCATCAATGCTCAAAGTTGCTAACAATAATGAAGAATTACATATTTCAGGAACATCGAGTTAAAAGAATCATTTCAAATAGTTGAGGTAGATTACATTAGGAACATTTTTGCACTTATTAAATCACTCTAAAAATGTTATCAGAATCGCAAAGCATAATCAATACATGCTAAAAATATAGGTATAGGTACATAAAGTCTAGCTGATCAACTACAGACCAAATTAATATATATTCTGGAAAATTCACACTCGCCTATAATATATACATTTTAGAACGTCTAAACTCTATATAGAGTGTTCTAGATGTAAAATGTATTTTATATGATTTCAAATTTTTTCAAAACAATTTTAAGAGAAGAAAAATATTTTTTATGTAAATAATTAACTTAATAATTAATGTTTCTTACCAGCCAACTCAGCTGAATAGTTAAAAAAAAATAATTTAGAATTATTAACTTTATTAATTGTCACTTGTCAGTAAATATTTCATATTGAAGGTCCAGGAAGAGATTATTAGGGTAGGTTATGTCAAATATTAAAACAATTGTTATAATGCTATAGTAAAATTCCTCTACTTAAGCAAATTGTATTCAAAATGCATGTCTGCGTTTTTTACCATTATTTTTACTTGATACTTTACCAATAATTTAATCTGATGAGATAATTTTAACCTTTAGATGGTGACGTTTCGGATGAACTGCAGAGATGCAGTTCTAGTAGTGTCATTATTCTCCAATTGCTTTGATGATCCTGGGATCTTTTGACTGAGTAATTTTGTACTTATATGGGCTACTATAGGGACACGTTGATTAATCTATTCTAGTTATTAGTCTAGTATGACTCTTAAGTAGTTCTCGTGGTTATAAAAGACCTCGCCTGTGAATAGCGCCTGATTTTATACACTTTCGACGTTTGTTGGTTTTTACATTCACGCTGAGGCAACTGAAACAGCATCTTCGATACGTGGTTTATCCTTGATTTTGTGTCACACACGTTTGTCTTTAGTATTATATATTCGGGAAAATTCACACTCGCCTATAATATATACATTTTAGAACGTCTAAACTTTATAGAGTGTTCCAGATGTAAAATGTATTTTATATTATTTCCAATTTATTAAAGACAATTTTAAAAGAAGAAAAATATTGCTTATGTAATTAATAAACTTAATAAATGTTTCTTACCAGCCAAGTCATCTGTATAGTTATAAAAATAATAATTTATAATTATTAACCATATTAATTGTCAATAAATATTAAATATTGAAGGTCCGGGATAAGACTAGGATAGATTCTGTCAAATATGATCACAATATTGTTATAATGCAATAAACAAATTTCTATACAGGGCATGTTCATCAAATTGTATTCCAGGTGCCTGTCTGCGTCTTATACCAATACTTTTACTTGATACCTTACCAATAATTCAATCTAATGATTACAGTTAATTTTAACCTTTAGATGGTGACGTTTCGGATGAACTGCAGAGAGCCTCGGTAAAAACTGTGATGGTATTCTCCAATTGCTTTGGTGATCCTTAGCAGTGGGCTCTTTTGACTGGGAAATTTTAAACTTATGTGGGCCACTATTACACACACGTTGATTAATCAGTCTAGTTTGACTCATATGTATTTCTGGTGGTTTCACAAGATCTCGCCTGTGAATATAGTGCCTGATTTTATACTCTATTGGTTTTCACATTCGAGCTGAGGCAAGTAAAAACACCATTTTTCGATACGTGCTTTATCCTTGATTTTGTATTGCTGCAGTCACATTTGTTTTTCTCTATAGTGTTAATTTTATAGAATCATTTTACCAGGATTTTGTTCGTATGTCTGTTTCTTGGTAGTCTTTTAAAAGACGGATTTAGTATTTGTATGTACCATTACAATATAAATATAAAAAGTGGATTAAAAAAAATGATGGCTTAAACTTCATGGTTTCATGTAGGTACATATATTTCTTTGGTTTAAATATAAAATTCCATATAAATTAAATTATAAAACTACATAATATTTACGTACTCAACCACTCTAAAAAAACAAATTATTATAATGCTATTGTTACTACACATTATATTGTAATTAATAATAAATGATAACTTGCAGTTAATTATAAATTACCACGGATTAAAAATATCGGTAGGGAATCATTTGATTAATGTGTCAACTTATTGTTTAGTATTGAAGTATTAAACTATAATATGAACTATAACGGAAAGTCACACTGCCGAATAGTACACTTCACACTTCGTGTGTGCATTAAGTATCAAAGTAGATAATATATTCATATATTAAGTAATTTATGCGTAAAATATGAATTCAATGATCAATCATTATAAAGCAAAATTCATTTAGGACTGAGGCTGTATGTTAGCCCGTATTATAAAGTAACATTCAGGGACTGTTATTTTTGCGATTGTGTGTGTTTTTTTCACGTATATAATGTATTCGTTTTATAGCAGAAACATTCGTTGGGTCTTCAATATTCAGGATGTTTTCTAGTAGAAAATTGGATTTTGGGAGATATATATTATAATTTTAAGTAGTTTAAAAAATATTAAGGATAAACAAAAAAATATGGAAACACCCAAAATTTGTGTACCAAATTAATTAAATGTTTTTCTTTTAATTTAAAAAAAATGTATGTAGAGTCTTGAAATTTTCCAATTAAAACCGTAGTTGAAATTTGTTTGAATATTATAGCTATGCGTGATCACAAGGTTTACATGAAAAATAACATTATTAACACTAGGTATTAGATTTATTAAAAATAAATAAATAATACGTACTTTCATTTACTGTAAATAATAAATTTTAATAAATTAATAACTATGTTTATAATATTTTCTACAAATTGATAATAATTCAGTGGCATATTTACAAGGCTGGGCAAGTTAATGATTTATTTCAACTCAGTTAAGTTAAGTTAATATGCACCAACAATAAAAAGTTGAAAGTTGAAAGTTAATTTAACTAAAGGTTAACTCAGTTAAGTTAAAAGTTAATACACACTGTTTGTTAAATTTTTATTAAGTTAAAAAAAAGTTAATTTGTTTATACAACACTAGACTACTTACTTTTTACCAACCCAAAACTAAATTATAGACTATAGTGTTTATACTTTGTACAGTGTTTCCATATTAGTTAGATTCGAATGATATACATTTTTTACTTTTTATTTTTATGATTTTACGTTAATAGGTAAAATAAAATTGGAAATGTAATAAGTATATAGTTTTAAAAAGTTACTCTTTCGAAAATTTTCATTGGTCAACTAATAAAAATAAAAATTGGTTTTAGGAATTCACCTTGTTTCTATCTTCAGTGTCATTTTTTATCTACAAATGGACATTGAAGCTATAATAGGCAAAGTACTTAATATTATAACATAATAGTTATACATTTAGCTCCAGTAGGTTGGATATTAGGTTTATTATTTTTATGTTACGTTAATAAATAATAGGTAAAATAAAATTGAAAATGTAATAAATGCATAGTTTTTCAAAGTTACTGTTTTAATAATATTCGAAAATACATGTTAATATTATTTATTTTATAACCGTTTAAAGTTAAAATCTATAAAAATGACTTTAAAGACATAAACATTTTTTAATTATTTTATAGGTCGGGTTAAAATCCAAACAAATAAAATAACACCTACCTGCTTCAACTGTAAATAATGATATTTAAAAAATTTAAATAGAGTAAAATTTATTATAGGCATATTATTTATTATTTATATTATAACGTGATAAATACAAAGAATTCTAGATTTTGGGAAAACAATTTTGTTTTGTCATCTGATCATTCCAGGGAACGGAAAGTAAAAATATGGCAATAAACATAAATGTTACTTACCAATCGCCTCTGCAATAAAAATATCATACTAATGTTATTAATAGTGAAATATTTGATACAAATAATTCATGATTTTGTAGTTGTATTAAATGTAATAACCTAACTATTTGGTTTTCACTATCACCAATATAAATTTATGAATTTGGAAGTGTGAATATTAAAGATATTGACTACTTATGTGCATATTTAAATATAGGTATCTGTGGTGTTTTTTAAATATTAAATAACAATACTAAAAAACTAATTAACAACATAATTATTTATTTAATTAAATCAAAACATGACATATGAACACTAGGTACAGACTACAGAGGAATGGTATAATATCACTAACTTTTAAACAACAAAATGATATGATAAGACTAGTTCAGTGAGTTCAGTGTTACCACATCTCCCTTCCTTTAACAAAATATTAAAAAAACAAAAACTATTTATGCAAAACAATATTTAAAAGTACAACATAAATACT
>NC_042494.1:146540931-146542247 GCF_005508785.2 Acyrthosiphon pisum
TTTACCAATAATTTAAATTTTATGAGTTCAGATAATTTTAACCTTTAGATCGGTGACGTTTCGGATGATCTGCAGAGATGCACTTCTATTAGTGTCATTATTCTTCAATTGCTTTGATGATCCTTGGATATTTTGACTGGTTAATTTTGAATTTATATGGGCCACTATAAGGACACGTTGATTAATCTAGTCTAGTTATTAGTCTAGTTTGAATCTTAAGTATTTTTCGTGGTTAAAAAAGACCTCGCCTGTGAATAGTGCCTGATTTTATACCCTTTCGACGTTTGTTGGTTCTTACATTCACGTTGAGGCAAGTAAAAACAGCATCTTCGATACGTGGTTTATCCTTGCTATTGTGTCACACACGTTTGTCTGTAGTTTTTATGTTATTGAATAGTTTTACCAGGAAGTCTTTAGAAAGACTGTTTAAGTATTTGTATGCACTGTTAAATTATACATATGAAATGATTTTACCTTGACAAACTCATACACACCAGCAGTCGTTGAGGAGAGTCTGCCGCGGGGGCATAACATTGATGTTATTGTCGCAAACATTAGTTTATTTCAATAAACTACGGGAGCCAGAGAAGAAGTAATGATAAAGCGGTTTCTCTGGATCTCAATACCACGAAAAAATAAAAAAGGGCTCTCTTCACTGCTTATTGTTGAACTGATATATAGGCACACGTTGAGCAATCAGTCTAGTTTGACTCTTGAGTATTTCTCTTGGTTACAAAAGATCTCACTTGCGAATAGCACCTGATTTTATACACTTTCGACGTTTATTGGTTTTTACATCCACGCTGAGGAAAGTGAAAACACCACTTCGGTACGTGGTTTATCCTAGCTTTTGTGTCATACTCGTTTGTCTGTAGTATTTATGTTATTGAATAGTTTTGCCAGGATTTTTTTTCGTATGCTTGTTTCTTTGTGGTTTTTAGAAAGATTGTTTAAGTATTTGTATGTAAGTACCATTACAATATACATATAAAAAGTGGATTTAAAAAAAATTTGATTTACACTTTATATTTCCAAGCACATGTATTTTTTTAGTACAAATTTAAAATTTCACATAAATAATATTATAGAATTACATAATATTGACGTAGGGTGACTGGGTACAATTGTATCATGGTACAGCTGTAACACGGGCAATAAGTTGTTCAATAATCAATATAAAAATCTCAAACAAATTTAGTAGTTGGCCATCTATATAACAATCGATGTTTCCTTATCAAAATAATGATAACTAGGTAACTTTTTGAAAAAAAAAAATTAAATGTGTTTTTGATAACAGATTGTAAATAAAAATCATA
>NC_042494.1:146542347-146543230 GCF_005508785.2 Acyrthosiphon pisum
ACTGTAGAAACTGTGGTGTTATTGTAATTCTTATTAAATAGTTATACGTTTAAAGTTTAAGCCTAATAAATATTTATTAAATTATTTAGTAAATTTAAAGAAATTTTGAATATCATATAACTATATGAGTACAAAGTAGCCATTTCCCTTTTTACTAGTATATTACACAAATGCTATATTCCAGTGTTTCTCAACCTTTTTACTGTGGTGACCCCCTTTTTGAATTTAATTTTTTTAGCGACCCCCTACATATATTTTTTTTAAATAATATTAATAAATAATAATCAATACGGAAATTACTGTGCATTGTACACAGCATAAAATATAATACTATATATAATTATACAATATATAATATTATAATTATTTTTAATCAACAAAATGTATACCAAATATTTATAGATACATATAATCAGGGCTTGAAACCGATTGAAATAATTTCGGTTTCGGTTTCGGTTTTGAATACCGGTTTCTAAATTTTACGATTTCGGTTTTAACTTAGCAATACCGGTATTAAGAAATTTCGGTTTCGGTTTCGGTTTTGAATACCGGTTTCTAAATGTTTCGGTTTCGGTTTCGGTTTTCAATATCGGTTTCTAAAATTTTCGGTTTCGGTTTCGGTTTTGAATACCGGTTTCTAAATTTTTCGGTTTTGGTTTTAATTTTTCAATACCGGTATTAAAAATGTAATTTCGATTTTGTATACCGGTTTTTACATTTTTAAAAACGGATTTCCAAGCAGACTTGAAATTATAATTGAATGGTTTTATTATACTTAATTACTTGATAAGATATTTGAATGTGTGATACAAATAAGAGAAATGTTTTAATAGGAGTGATTTTTTTTAATTTGATTCTACAAATTACAAGCTATAAGGAACCT
>NC_042494.1:146543306-146548329 GCF_005508785.2 Acyrthosiphon pisum
TTATCAACATTTTAATCATGGTCTCAATTTTATTATGAGTATTAATTATGCGTATTAATGGAATTCAAGTATTTAAAAACACGTCAATTGAAAAAAAAAATGGTTTTCAATTTTTTTAGATTTCGGTTTTAAATTATAATACCGGTATCCAATTTTTTCCGGTTTCGGTTTTGACTTTAATACCGGTATCCAATTTTTTCCAGTTTCGGGTTTGATTATGGTTTCGGTTTCGGTTTTAAAACGGTTTATACCGGATTCTGAAATCGGTTTTGAAAACGGTTTCAAGCCCTGCATATAATACACACAATTTTAATTCGTACGCGACCCTAAATAATAAGTTGGCGACCCCAAGGTTGAGAAACACTGCTATATTCCATAGTTTTAACACAGAATGTATGAATAATATATACATTTAAATATGTTTTTATATAATATAATAATATAATATTCTATAATATTCGGTTTACGTTTACCTATGATCTGAAGTCTGAACATAGGGAACGAGCCCGTAAACCATCATGATATTAAACCTTGTTTACCCGTAAGACCTATGGTGGCATAGAGTATACTCTATATATGGAGGGGTATCTCCAGTTTTAATTTTTGTAAAGGCTCTTTCAGTGTTTGTAAAATCATAAATCGTATACGGGCATGAGATTTCCCCGTATGACCATATTATAAAATTATACAAATAATTCACATCTCCTATATACATATTGACATAATAAATCGCCATTATTCAACAGTTATAATATACTATAATAGTAGTTTATATCTGTGCATTATTTATAATTACTAATAAATGCTATGTAAAACTATATTAAACCAATTTTTGCAAGTAATACAAATGAGATTTCTTATTAGTTATATATTAATTTATATTGATGATATATGTAAATAGTATACTATTATTAGATATGGATTTTGTGAAATATCTAGATAAATTTATCTAGATGGCTATAATTTTATCTAGATAAAAATTAGATGTCAATTTTATTTTTGATCTAAATAAGATAAAGATATGAAGTTTTTATCTAGATAACATATCTAGATAAATTTATCTAAAGCACAACACTGCTTAGCGATGTTTTAAAAAGTATAAAATATACTTAAATCGGATTTGTATAAGCTTATTCTAGTGTATCTGATGAAGTATAATAATATGTAAACTCACAATAGTCATGTGAATTATTTCAATTTGATTTTTGTTTCGTAAAGCAACAATCAATTAAGAGGGTGTCACACTCGCATGTGTTGTATCCGTCTTACAAATGTACAACATACCAAAAACTGTTTTGCGCGGGATAACTTTTCTTGCACCATATTTGT
This sequence comes from Acyrthosiphon pisum, assembly GCF_005508785.2. Classification (NCBI taxonomy): domain Eukaryota; kingdom Metazoa; phylum Arthropoda; class Insecta; order Hemiptera; family Aphididae; genus Acyrthosiphon; species Acyrthosiphon pisum. The sequence goes on from NC_042494.1 coordinate 146,544,636, forward strand.
TGTAGAACGAAAAATGTTCATTACACGTAAAGGAAAAATGTATCTGTGCAACAGTGTGGTTTTTTTTTGTTAATACCTATCCATTCATTTTTTGTAAGCCAGCTAGGGCTACTCAATGCTACTAGAGGCCAAATTTTGAATGTGAAAAAATCTAGCAGGCCAGAGAACATAGAAAGCAAAAAAAAACCTAAGTTAACTATACCCCTATACATAATATAATATTATTTACATTTAATAGTTCAATACTGGATAAGGATATATATCAATGTTTTAGGATAAAAATTATATCGATTTTGATAATTTTATAAATATAATATAATAAAATAAAATACAGAAAAATTTTAACATTTTATATTTTTATAAACTAAGTTGACATGTAGCATGGACCAGTGAAAAATGGTTCACAGGCTGGATGCGGCCCGTGGGTCGTCAGTTATCCATCCCTGTTATAAGCAAATGAAAAAAACAAAATGTTTAGAAGCAAATAAATAATAAATTTTACTGAGTTTATGTTATCTAAAATATGGGCAAGCTGTTGCATAGATAATTTACCACTCTATATGTTTAGACATTTTGGAGCAACTACTAGAAACACAAAAAGATAAATGTTGACCTGTCCAAAACACTTTTTGATATTATGTTGTACATTAATAATTGTAAGACGGAGACGACACAATATGCGGGTATGACATCATCTTAATATTATCATCAATAACATAGATATTTTTTTTACATTGTTTTAGAACTTAATTATTAATGAAAGTTATTTAGAAATTGTCTCGATTTGAATGATTCGTACAAAATAATCAGATGGATGGTTAAATATTTTTAATAGTTTACCTAATTTGAAGTAAATATACATGATTGACTTAAAAATTATATTTTTAGGGCTCTGTCAAGGTAATGTTTTTAATTAGTTCCTAATCAAATAGTAACATAGAACAGTTATGATGTACACAATAGTTTATTAGTTCAAAAAAATATTTGTCTGGTGTAAAACTTCAGATCGAGGAAATCATATCAAAATAAATTCATAAGAAAAATTCTATGGACAATTTTTTGTCAATAAAATTACCACAAAATGTCAGGAGCAGGAGAATGGTAGACCAAAAAAACAGAGGAAGAAGACTAAGAAGCAATACATATACAACGGAAACATAATTTTAGATACCGGATCATAATGGTAGATTGCACTTGGTTGGAAATAAAATTAGGAAACGAAACACATTACAATAAGATATGTGATAAAACCTACTCTAGAAACAAAAAGGGTCCTTGGTAAAATCTAAAATGAAGTGTGGTATACGGTGAAGGGGGGAGTTTAACACTAGGGAATATAGGTATCTTAAAAATACCATATGTTTAGTAAGATTTAGTTGCTCATATTAGATGATAAGCTCATTTAACTCCTTTATTATTCCTATTATTTATTAATGATTTAGATTTTTTATATTCAAGAAAACTTCTTTTTTTCCGATGACTTGAATGTATTTTGACAAATAAATTCTAATAACGATGTAATTTTATTACAAAATGATGTGATTATATATTGTTGGATTGGTGTACTATTAATAAACTACCGTTAAATATAGATAAATGTAAAATTATATCATTTATTAGGTCTCGGGATCTAGGTACTTATAGCATCTTATAATATTAGACAGTCTCCTTTGTCACGTGTTCATGATTTTAGTGATTTAGATGTGATATTCGATTCTGGTCTCACATATAATGATCACTTACTACATTCGGTTAGGAAATACTCTATGATTTTAGCCTTTATTACAAGAAACTGTAAGGATTTCACTAATCCTGACGTTTTTAAAACATAATACACTTCTTTAGTCCGATCAAAATTGAAATATAACACTGTTGTTTGGTCGCTTACTTAAATTATCAAATTTTATGTTTAGATAATATTCAAAACTTTTTCCTTCAAATCTAAATTAATTCGTACGACTCATTCTCCTTATGAACCACTATTACATTATTTTGATATTGGTAGTTTATCCGAATGAAGAAAAATATATGATATGAAATTTTTATTTAAGCTCGTCATAAGTTACATCAATTGCCCTGAAATTTTAGGTTTTCTCGGTTTTTATGTCCCTCAGTGTAGAACTAGATCAACATCTATGTTTTATGTTTTTACACATAAAACAAATTATGTTTCTGCTTCTCCTGTGAATAGGATAATGTCAATAGCAAATGATTTAAAAATTGATTTATTTAATTTTGATTCTATTGAATTATTTAATTTTGATTCTATTGAATTATTTAATATTTATGTAAACATCATTTTTTGTATTTAAATATGTTGTAGTGTTGTAGATATTGTTTTATTATTTTATTATTATTATATTATTACTGTGTTATTATTGTATTCTAATGTTCAGTTATGAACTAAATTTTTTTTAATTAAGTATTGTAATTGAATCGTTTGATCCGTTGAAATAAATAAATAAAATAAATAAATAAGAGATTAGTAAACTATTCAATTAATCAATTTATGGTAAATAGTCAAGCATTGTTTTATATATTTTGTTTTAATAATTTTAAAATGTTATAGAACTTTTATATACATCTTTAAAATTATATGGTAAGGATATTATAATTGACAAATACTTAATTTTATTATTTATACGCATTAACTTGTATGATCTTAAATATAAACTTAACCTATTTAAGTGTTATATAATATATTATTATACTTATATTTAATAATACATAGGTATTTGGATATTATTAAGTTTTATTATTTAATCAGTATTTTGATTTATTGTTCACATACAACAATTAATTTATGTATCTCAACTAATTGAATTTTTTTGATTATTATTATGATACTTTAGAGGAATTTTCATTTCATTAACCTCACCTTTCGTAGATAATTGGAATTTTTATAATTCTTAATTATGTTAATTGTTTTGGATTATTTATTTGTCTTTCTAATAAATCACAAAACGGTGTAATGTTCTAATATCTACCAGCCAACAAATATTTTGGGCTCATGGTGTAACGGTACACTGATCACGCATTATAAAACGGTCCTTTTCAGGACCACCAATCATAGACCAGTAAAAGCCACACACATGACCGGGACAACTTCACACCCACATTATAGGGCCCTAAGTTGTCCCACACACTTAAGACCAAGGGCTACATGTAGAAGAGACTCTCACGAGTCCAAAAACATCATCCCCACACACGTAACCCTAAAACTGGACAAGTAAAGCCACTTGCCGTACCGAACGCAGACACAGCCGCCCGCGGCGGCAGAACACGGTTTAATAGTCGGTACGGCAAGCATTATATATACCGGGCACTTTCTTGAATGACTATCATCATCATCATCATCACTCGTACTCGTACTGCACTGTGGTCATTACGCATACAATAAGATTTCCAAGCGCACCATGGGCGGCCATAGAGGTGGTCGTAACAAGAAAAAGAGACATAGCCAACCCAGCTTGAATCAAACCCAAAGAAAATATGTGACAGCAAAATGAGAGGCTCTTCGTATAACTGAAAATCAAACGTCTGACAATGCATCAATAATTAAGTCGTCCAACCCTCTGCTGGTTGATCAACCGTCATGCTCAGACACGTCAGACGATGAATCGCTATCTTCAGTGAGTCATCATACTCTTCCACATCTTCATTTACTAACCCTTCGACTAAACATACTGTCCGT
>NC_042494.1:146548888-146549822 GCF_005508785.2 Acyrthosiphon pisum
GCCCTCTTCTTCAATTACCCGTTCCTTATGGCCTAACGCTTCATATTCGTGCATAAATGCGTGTATGCTTCGCGTAGAGGTATATTATTTTGTAGTCTATTCTCGGTCGCCGCCCATCGACACCTTGCGATCTGATACGATTTTCCTAATGCGGACGCGTTATTTGTAGTTTTAAACGGCAAACGGATAATAAAACGTCCGTTTTTGTCCCGTCGGACTGTTTTGTCAAAATGACTCCTACACATTTTTTCTTCTAATGTTAAAGGTGGGTCCGTCTCCAATTTTTCTATACGCCAAACCTTTGATATCAAATTTTCAAAATGCATGTCATTGTCCACACACGCTGTGTGTGTTACGCTACTTACGTCCTTGGTATCCTTACAGTTCTTCCTTAAGACCGGTCCAGCTACCACCCAGCCGAAACGTATTTCCTGAAATATCGGTCCGGCAATGTGCTGAGTAGTATACATTTGTATGTTCACAGTCTACTTTTTGTGTCACCGCGGTAATTTCACACCGTTCAATGGAGGATGTCCCCCTTGGACACAATAATTTTACCGTATAAAAAATTATGAAGAGTTTGCACACTCAAAGTCAGTTTTGTCCAAATATTTACAGTATACATGCTAAATGGTTTTTTTTCTCAACAACTAAAAAACTGAAATAATAATTACTATATTCGCATTTTTTTTTTTTTTTTTTTTATGTTGGTTGCACTGTAATTTATATAATTAATAAATGTCTGTTCTTTTAAAAAATTTATATTCTTTAAAGTTATAAGTTGATAATTTTTTTATATTCAGTTATTAATGATCCATCGGTTTAGTCAAGTTGTGTCTCATTTTACTTTATTTTCTAAAAGTTTCATTACATTTTTTTATAAGTTATTCAATTTTTTCAAAACTGAATTTTCAAAATGTATAATGATAATGTA
>NC_042494.1:146549872-146580820 GCF_005508785.2 Acyrthosiphon pisum
AACTGATGTCAACAAATATATCGTTGCGTTCCAGTCAAGAACTGTGGCGTAGAGATGGAAATACGACTCATTCCGCCGACACTCCGCCGACTACTAATAACGCTTTGATGTCTGTGATTGGTTTAGTCGGCTACTGCCACTACTGCACGCGATTACACTGTCCCCACTTTTCCACTTCAACCGTGCGCGCATTACGTCACCTGTGTTAATTCTTATGAACGCACTTTATCTGAACAAAATGACACTGGTCGGCATAAATAACTCACCAAACTTTATTGTAAAAATAACAAGACAGGATCTTGTTTATTTATCATCTGAAACTCTGAACCACCATAAAACATGGAAACTAACGCGTGCACCAAAATTAGTTTTTACGTTTGTTTACCCAAGTTACAGAAAAGTTTACTATTCCAGTGGTCATAATCACCCGATCTCCCCAATTCACACAATCTCATTCCATAGTTTATAGGCAACTAATTTATTCAAATTTCAGTTTATAGGTACTTTTTAAAGTAATAAGTAGGTAGTGAACAACAAAAAAATAATTCCTATACTTTTGATGAATAAATTGTTTGAATATTATAATAATATTATATATTATATTGTATTTACATTCAAATTTATTATTTATTGTATCTAATTTTGTGATTTCGATAATAGTTATTTGGATAGTACTCACAAGTTACTTAAAACGGCGCGTAACGTATCGTTTTTTTACTCGGTTGGTATATGTGACGTTGTAACATTGTGGGAACGTTTTAGAAATATTGTGAAGGCGTTACATCAGAATACATATAACAAGAACGTATGCTGTATTTTTCTACTATTCCCATAGATATATACAACAACTAGATAGCCATCTCCTTCGTGTCATCGCAGTCGGCCGCCATTTTTAATGCAGGCAATGTTTACGAAATAATATTATCACAGTATACATGAGTAGATAAATATATAATGTATACAAATCAATGTAAAATAAATGTAAACATTGTCTGCTTTATAAATGACGGTCGATTTCAACATTGGTCACAGCTAGTAGTATAAAGATGGCTATCTAGTTGTTGTACACATTTCCGTATTTGTACTACCACTACTATGTCAATATATTTGTGTTAGGTATACATTGTAAATACCGTGTGTATGTTTGAGATATATAGTTGAATGATGATTACTATTTTTCGGTACCTACTACTTATATTGTATATTATGATACCATAAAATATATGCAGTCAATGATGATACCCAAGTGTACCTACTTACGTTTATTTATAAAATATATTCAAAATCAATTTTTGTTATTAGATATTCATTGTATATTTTATATTCACAGTGTTATGAAGTAGAATATCACAAAAAAATGTATTAAATTTGTACAAATTTCTTATCGTCAGATATTCTTGTATTAATATATTCACCAATATCATATACTTCAGTTAATTCAGTTTAATTAGTTGTATCAGTATTACTTTCAATTTTGGAGTTATTGAAAATATTTTATGAACAGTTAATAGTATAGTATATTTTTATGACCGACAGTGTGTGTAGAAAAATTGCATCGTCGCCGGTTATCGTTCTCGTGTAAAAGTTTTAATATTTATGTTTTATAAATACATATGTATAAGTACCTAGTATCAATTAATAATTAGCAAAATAGTAATAAAATTGTGTTTCATCAAACGTCAAACAAAGGTAATATAATTTATCTGAACAGACAAGAGACATTAATACAATTGATTGTTAATGGTTCCAATCAAATTTTAAAATACTTGAATATATCACGAGACGTATTATATTATGTTTATAGTTTGTTTAACATAGGTAAGTAAGATAAATCGGATTGTATCTTATACAGGTGTTGGTACACAGGCGTAGGTACCTACACGAAAATTTTCGTATACCTACCTTATAACTATTGAAGTTCAAACTACGAACGAATTATTATTGTCGGATTTGCGTGTGCAACGTAAAATGCTGGTAATTCCCTATGTACACTTTTGCTGCCTACAGAACGAAAAACATCTTTATAATTCACAAAAATCACAGTTAATTTAACAAAAGCATTGTTAACATAGGGCCAACAAACAGTATTGTTAATTAAAAAATTGTAGTATTGTCCATCTTCAGATTTACAAATAGCATTGTTATTTTGTTTAAAGTCTTGTTTAATTCAACAATATTAGCCTATCAATTTTTCAGTCAATAGAAATTATGTTTGGTTAAATTAACAAATCATTTTGTCAAATTAACAAATCATTTTATAAAGTTAACAATTTATATTTTGTAAAATTGATATAACTGCCATTAAAAATTGTAGATATTTTCATTATCAATTCAACAGTAAAGCATGTTTGACTTAAAGAAGTTTAATTGTTAATATAAACTTAATTAAATTCAGCAGGTGCTTAATTTTAAAAAAATTCCCAATTTGTATTTTATAAAATAACATTAAATACATGTATATTTAAATATTTTATATAGGTACATTATATATTCTGTATAAATAAAAATGTATAGGTATATACACACATTTAAGTTTTTTTTTTTTTTTTAATATACCAATTAAAAACATAAATATAGATTTTATCATGTTTTTGAAATTTAGTCCCTCTTCTAATAAATTTCGGTAGTAGTTGTTTCTGGATAGTAATGGTAATAACTTTGATATCTCATAGCCCATGGATAAAAACATGCGGTTAGTAAACTTTCAAATACTTAAAAATATGTAGTTTCTTTATTTCCATTACATTTTTTAATTGCAACATTACTACCTACTAGTCTGCTCATTTTTGTCATTAAACCAACTAAACAGCATGAGGAAAGTTTTTAAAATTAATCTATTCCAACAAATTGACACTAAGCATCATAATACAAAGGTGAAAAGAAGTATAAAATACATTAATTTTTTTAATAAAAAGAAAAAATTTATTAGTTCATTTCTGTAATTACAAATATAATTATTTAAGATTTAAGTTCAGATATTATCTGTTTTATTAACGGACATGGTTTGTCAAACGGTAGTTTAATATTATAAAAAAAATTTTGAATAAACAACCACACAGATATTGATTCAATGGGGTATTCAATATTAAACAAATGGTAAATTTTAAAACACATATCTAAGGCTTTAATAATTGAGAAAAATACATATTTTGACTCATCAAAATAAACCATTATCTGCGATGGTTTCAATATTGTACCCACAACCAACAAGCACGGTTGAATAGGAATCTTGTCATTTTTCCTAATTTTCAGTATTTCTTCAACTTCAATTGCAGTATTTGCAACAATCATGAATGTGTTTTGGGAATCTTTAATTGAAAATTTGTGGAAACATTTCCTTCCATTTAGATCAGTGAAAGCTTTTTTTGTAGTTGGTACAAATAGACCATGAATAACGTACAACACCACAGCATTTTTATGATCTGAAAAATAATTATTTTTGAAACTAAAAACTAAAGACAAATGTGCTTATTTAAGTATATTCAAAGGAAAATTCAAAGCATTTTTTTAGGAAAATAGTGATTAATGAAGAATAAATATTTTACCAATAATTAAAATAGTACTGTACAAGCATTTTAAGTTTAAGTATAAGGTAATATAATATGATATTGTTTTGTTAATTTCAGCATGCATATTATTCCACTTTTCTAAAAATTAAACACAATATTTGCTTTCTAATCAAAATGTTCATAAAAATATAGCGTTTATGATTGTATAATGATATAAACATAATTTTAACTATAAAGGTTGTTATTACAACAAATTATGACAACATGCAAATAGTAAATTATTTCTAAAATACAGTAGTTATCATAATTTAGTATTTACTTTAAACAGTTTAAACTGAATGTGACAAAAATATAAATACACATAGAAATATAACACATATAGTGGTTATCTCTGTTTAAAAAATACAACTTTGTAAAGTATAATGTAGCTATTGTTTTAATATTAAGATCTCAACTTACTTTCTGGTGCATTATTCGTTTTCATCATGCTTTCTAAAATTTTCCGACAGCTAGGGTCCTTTATACGCTCATCTATTATTTGTACCAGCTTAAGATATGATTTATCATAAGAACTGAGTAAGTCATCATACTTCTCATGCAGCCGTTTGAAATCAATATCAATCTTAAAAATATATTTATAACTTAAAATATGATTTTATTATATATCATATTGTATATGATAATATACTACGACAAAATATGATATTTTCAAAACTTCATCACTGTCATTTTAAATTAACAATCAATAATTTTCCTATTTTTAACTTATCATTAATTTTTTTTATTCGAGAAATATACGAGAAGGTAACAATTACATATTATATAACATCATGTTCTACTCTTAATAAGAATACATTTTCTGTTTTACTTGTTTAAAATATTAATATCAATTTGCTTACAAGTTTATACCCTAATGGTTGCATGTATTGAGGCCATGTCTTATGGATTTCTGATGGTGAAAAATTAGTTGACCTAAGATGATTCAATCGATAACCAGTAGTTTTTGCCCAAATCATCTCAATATCAGGCCAAGTTAATTCTTCGTGTTTTAAACTGGCAATAAGATTTTCTGCATCTTCTTCAATAACTAATAAAACAGGAATAAAATAATTTAATTTAATTTAATGCATATAAAACATAATATATAGTTACCTATTTCAACATTTTTGTTTCCAGAAATCCTAGTGGGTGGTTCATTGTTTTTATGTGCTTTTGATACTTGTGAAGACATTAATTCATGATTTTTTAAGCTTCTGAGTTTGTTAAAGTACTTTGCATAAATTTTTCCTTTTGGGCATTTTTTCAGTCCACTTCTTTCAAAGTATATTTCCTGTCAAAAAATGTAATATTTTCAAATTTATCATAAATATTTAATATATGAAATTTACTTTTATTTCTGTTGTGAAGGTTTCAATTATTATATCTGAAATATGATTGGCTAAGGCAGTAGACATAGGACGTTTTTTTTCAAACAAGCTGGCTATTATTAAATCAACCAAGAGATTTCTGCAGGTTTCATTTAAGTTTTTATTGGATTCATAGTAACTTATGATCATTGACCCATGAGTACTTCTTTTTAAGACTTCATCTAGTGAAAACTCTGGTAATGGTTCAGCTGATCCTACTAATAATGAACTAGATGCAGGGGGTGTAAATGAAGGCGTAGGCAAATTTGAGTTTGAAGCATTGATATCTGTCTTAGTGTTTTGCCACTGTTTTATGTAATGCTCAAACTTTATATGAACACCAAGGGGATACTTCTTGAGAAGCTTTTCAATTTGTTGACTATATACCGAAAAGCTTCTTCATCCATATATTCATCTTAAAAAAATTGTATACAATTTAATTAAAAAAATGTATTTAAATCATATTTTAGTTGAAGGTAAAATTTCATTCTTAGAAAAAAAACATGAATAAATGTTTAAATTTAGATATGTAGCACAAAAAATTAAAATAATACAAAATCAATGAATATTCGTAAATTTATACTCACCGAGACAAGTTTGGAATAAATATGCCATGTTCCAACCATTAAGCAAATTTCGGATAATATTTTTGTCATCTTCAGACAATGGTGTTGGATTGTTTGAAAGGGCTGTAGGTTGTAGTTCTATAAAATCATGGCTTAAGCTAGTATCATCAAGAACGAATGGACCACTGAGCTCAGAAAATGAGTTGCAACCATCAAACAAACCATCGTTTAAATCCATATTCGAGCTTAAACAATTACTATATGTATGAATGTGGGTTAAAATAACAAATTTTTTTTATGTATATGTAGACATAGGGATAAAATTAAACAAAATATAAATAATAATAAATGTATTGTGATAAAAAAATCATGCAGATAAAATATGACTAAACATTATACAACTTTGTACATACATATAATATACAAAAGCTTAATCATATAAACTGGCTATATACATATATAGATTTGTTTTATTTTACTTTATGAATTAAACATAAAATAAAAAGTTTCTTTAAAAATACTCCTTTAGTCTAACCATGAGTCTTCCACCAGAGACTTGATTAATATTTATTGGAGGACCACTTATGTCATCAACACTAATAATACTCTTTGAAATTATATTTTTATATTTGTTGACTTCATATGCTCCCATATGAGTGCTATATGAATCTAATTGAATTTGGTGAACGATAAATGATATAGCACTTTCATTCATTATAATAATTTCAAGTATTTCATACAAACAAACATCATGCTTAAAACTACTAACATAGTTTCCTATTTTATAAACTGTGCCCTTAAAATCAATTACAGAATAACTAATAAAATTGTTAGATGGCATAATGTTCAAATTATTTGATATAAATTCGAGATCTGAATCAATTTTATGTTTATTGGAAATGGAAAAATCTTTGTAAATATCTTGATTAAGTAAAAAGTGTGCAAATTTCAATTGATATTTTATGGCTAATGTTAAGCAAATATTTTTTCTAGAAGTAATTGCCCTAGCATACATTTTAAGTTCTTTGTGCTTAGCCTCATACCTAAAACACCAAAAATATCTGGGTGGCCCAGATTTAAGTATTATTGATGGATAATGGGTTAATATGTGATGTTTGGGCTTTAAATTGTCATTGAAAAATAGTATATAATTTGAATTGTGTTTATTAATCAAGTACTTTAAACGTGAAACAGAACTTTGCTGTGACAACTCATGACTTAGTACAATTTCAATTATTTCTAGAAAATTTAAAAAAAAAATCCAAACATCATCATTCTCAGGTATCAAATCGCCTATTATTAAAGGAAAGAAGTGTACGAAGTTCATCATTTGTCTTGCAGACATTTTTAAGTGGAATTTAGATAAATGATGTCTCTCAATGGGGGGTGATAAGTTTTTTTGCTCTAATTCACCATAGCTAAAATTTTGTTTTCTATAGTTCAAAGTTTCTAGAGATAATATTTTTACTGTTTCTGTATAATATGTGATAATGTGACACATATCATAATGGCACACGCCTTCAAATATGTCATGCATTACATCAACACAAAAATTAGTTGTAACGTGAAAGGAATTTATATTATTCAAAATACTATTTTGGCTAATTCCAGTAAATTATAAATTGTTTGTTTCTATATCTTCTACATAATTATCAACATTACGGAGTAATGTTTCATCTTCTTCGCCTAATGTATGTGTTAATGTTTTATGGGCCTTGCAAAATCTACAAAAATAGTTTGAAGAAAATGATTTACTGAAATCACAAATGCTGTTAAGTCCTAAATTGTCTCCAATTATCAAACCAAGAATAAAATATACTTTTTTACAACCATCAGGTGTGTTGATTATAATACCATCATTTTCTAATGAATTGAATTCATCAATTAATTGTTTAAAACATAAATCATTTCCATACGATTTTAAATCTTTAGATTTTATAAGAGATGCTAGAAAAATATTTGTTAGTTTTGAACTATTTTCATTCAAAGGAAAACTATAATACACAGCTGAAATAGCATGACACATTGACTTAGATCCTAATGGGTTATTTATTTCGAAATCGTCAATATACATAAAAAAAAAAGGCATTACTATTTTATTTTGATGTGGAATTAATTTATTTTTCCATAAAGACCCTTGAATAAAATTTGTCATTAAACAATTTTCATCAGAAACTGGACAATGTATTAAATAATTATAACGTTTTATAGCCAAATTAAGATTATTATTTAGCTCAAAATATTTTTTAAATTGAAATTTAAGTGGCATTAGAATTGCTTTTGTACTTATTTCATCAAATACTGTTTGACCATTGTGGGATATTAGATTTACTTCATTGTTTATTGTAAATTGTTTACATGTATCAGTTAAAAGATCATTGGTGGTTAAATACTTGTTTAATAAATATTCTGTTTTACATAGTTTGAAAGAATCTGAAATTGCTAAAGTAACTTTTGAAAATTTTGATAACATTAAATGGTCAGTAATTTCACTTTCAATTATTCCTTCTAATAATGATGTAATAGGTTTAATTATTTTTTTCTCAATATCATTTTGGATATTTGTGACATCATTTCTGCAAAAGTTATTATTGTTGTGTAATGATAAGGAAAATTGGACTGCAAACAAGTGTAACTGTTCAATACTCTTATTAATATCAAATATTTTTTTATTAGATATTTCAGGTTCATTAACTATATTAGGGATGTCTGGGATAATAGTGTTGTCACTACATATTATTTCTACATCAAAAGTATTACCATCATTATCAATTGTAAAATCATTAGAAGCAACTGTTTCATCGGTATTATTTTCAAATTTATGTCTTACCAGTACATGTTTTTTAAAACTACTCAACGTCTGAAAAGATTGCAAACAGTTGTTTTCTCTACATGTGTAAGAGCTATGAGGTCCTAGCAAATGTATGATTTTGTAATGAGAAATGAGTGAAGGCAATGTGGGTGTATTTATATAACAAATAAAACAAATCATTTTAGTAGTAGATAGTTAAGTGTAAGAACAAAATGCTGTTCTTCATCAATAACAATTTGTAAAAGATATCTACTATATAGGTAGCAATTTCTTATACTATTGAGTAATAAAATTATACTTACCTACCAATTGAGTTTACACTTATAAACGGAATGAATCGAAGCTGGTACTTAACTATTGCCGCAAAACGAACAGAAAAATCACATTGGTCGACAACTGAATATAATATTTTCACACTTACGACATACAGCACTGTAAACACTACTTAACACGCGAAACAGTGGAATACTGAAGACGAAATAACTTTATTAGTTTTTCGGTAACATTTTTATGACGAATTACGATAGTCGATAGACGTCGATATTCAATATACGTACCGCACACAATATGATAACCAGATGACGCGGGTATACATCTGACATTTTTGTTGGGAAATATTATTTTCCATTTTAAAAATAGACTGGTCACGTTTAATATTTTTAAATTTTAACAAATATAATGTTAATTTAACAAAATAATTGTTAATTCAACAACTATGATTTTATCAATAATCAATAAAATTGTTTTGTTAATATGGATGATGAAATTTCGTTCTTTTAACAAATATACTGTTAATTTAACAAAATATTGTTAATTCAACAACTAAGATTTTATCAATAATTAATAAAATTATTTTGTTAATATGAATGATGAAATTTCGTTCTGTGTGTGCACGCCTCTCTTCCTCTTCTTTTGTCGTGAGCACCTTTTCCTGCAAACTCCTTGACCGAATTCCAGTTCTCTTTGTTCTGTAGCATTGCTTCCACTATCATGTCCGGTTCCATTTCCGCTCCGATTTTTACCTCCAGCTCCCTTCTCTGCCGCCACCACCTCTCACACCTGAAAAAGGTGTGCTCGCGTCATCCACTGGTGATCCGCAGTCCACACATGCCGGGTCCTCCCGCTTCTTGTACTTATGGAGATAGAAGCCGAAGCATCCATGTCCTGTTAGCATTTGGGTCAGATGGAAGTCCATCTCTCCAAATCTCCTGTCCGTCCATTTCTTGATGTCGCTGATCAGCCTCTTTGTCCAATGACCCGTCTTGGTTGAGTCCCACTGGGCCTGCCATTTTCTGAGTGTCATGTCTTTTAATTTCCCTTTATCTACAACTGTGCCTTCTTTCAGCGCTCTAAATTTAAACTGCTGCTCCTGCGCTTTTTTTCTCGTTGTGCCTCTGTGCCCATAGAGCTCGAGAAGTTATAGACGAGGTGCTTGTGTAGGGACCCTGTGTAATCCTCGAGGACCTCCCAGTCTCCAACCTTGCGATGTTCCCTTCCTGTGACGAAGGTGATATCTATATGCGTCCTTGAGATTCCCCCTTGATATGTTCTGTAGAATGTTGGACTGTCTCCTTGATTGCAAGCTACCATGTCCATGCCTGCCATCATATCTGCCAATGCTTGACCTTTGCGGTCTTCTCTATGGTCTCCCCAGACTGGGGATTACTATAAACGAACTAATTTATTGTAAGATATACATTATTTATTATTATAGACAAATATGACGGTAAGTATTTATAAGTTTAATAATCGGTACTATTGTACTTAATAGGTAAAAAGAAAATTTATAGAATGGTACCAAAAATTGAAATTAAGAATTTCTTTTTAATGAGTTGTTAGTTGTAAACAAAGTTATCATCGGTTAATTTCATTACAAATTTGTACAAAAATCTCGAGAAAGTTTCGTACAAAATTGTGGTAATTAGTGCTTAAGAGTTGCACAGCTAAGATAAAGTTAAATATTCTGTTCAAATCTGAATAATTTATTAAAATAAATTATAATTACGTTCACAGACTACAATAATGCTAAAATTTTCTATATTCAGTGATAAGGTATATGAAAAGAACCATAACGTTAATGAAGAATGATTTTTTTATATTTATAATGCTAACATGTAAATTAACCATATATTGTGATAGTTTATTGATCTCAATTCCAATAAAATCATATTCATTCAATATATTGTTGTTGTTGTATATAGTAAATAGTTATTACGTTAAAGACTAAATATCACCTTTTTCTAAAGCGTATTGATTATAATAGTACCTAACTTAAAATGTGTTTTCACATATTTAATCAATTTTAATCCAATTATTATAAAAATTAACCACGTATTGTATTTTGCATTCAGAAACAGTAAAAAGTAAGTCATTGTGTTAATTATTACATTCTGAATTTGCAAAATAAACAATAAGTTATACGCAACATTAAAATATGATACGTGTTGTTCATAACATAATATTTTAGATCGATCAATGTTATTCTCACAATTTTTAAATTATCGTCCAAATTATACAAAAAAGTATACTTTTTAAATCAAAACTTTCATAACTGTTGTAATTTTATAATTATTTTTACTATTTAATTTCCAATTGGTTCAATAAAGTATATTTCAAGCATGCTTTTTTTGTCAGGCCATATAAGATAAATAAGTAATACAGAATAACAATGTAGATTGTACGTTTAATTTATGTTAATGATTTGCTATTAGTTACTGAAATTGAAATCCCTCTATTGAAAATATTTATTTATCTTTTACATAGTTATAATTAATAGCCTATTAATTAGTTTTTAATTTTTTGTAGCCCAATTTAGTAAGTATAAATATTTTTAAAATCATTTTTTTATTAAAATATTGTATTATTTTATTTTGTGCGAAATTTCTATATTATATCATTTTAATACTATGTACTTGGTCCGTTACAGCTTTAATGCCCATTTGCAGATTAAAATTAATGTTAGAAAATAAGGTTGATTGCTAATACCAATAATTAAATGACCTACAAATGTGCAACTGACAAAATATTAGGGGTATACCTATTTAAATATGCACACAGGTAGTCAATATTGTTAATATTCACACATCGGAATTCATTAATTTATATTAGTGATAGAGAAAACCAAAGATGTTAATCACATTGAATACAACTATGTATAAAGTCTATGTATTAATTGTATCTAATATTGCATTGTTAATACCATACGTTTTGTAATATTTCTTTTTTACAGACAAGATTGGTAAGTAAAATATATGTTTATTGCCATATTTATACTTTCTCTTCCCCAGGAATGATGAAATGACAAATCAAAAATAACAATCTGAAGGACTTTTTTCAAAAAATCTAGATTTATCACCATATTATCATAATATAAATATGCCTATAATTTATTTTAGTCTATTTTAATCAGTTAAATATTATTCTTTACAGATGAAGAAAGTACGTGTTATTTTATAATATGTTTGGATTCTTACCAGAACTGTAAAATAATTTATAAGTGTTTATGATTTTAAAGAAGTTTTTATAAATTTTAACTTTGAACGATTATAAAATAATAAATAATAACATGTATTTTCAAAAATTATTAACACGGTAACTTTGAAAAAACTATGTACTTAACACATATTCAATTTTTCAATTTTATTTTACCTATTATTTATTAGCGTAAGTAATATCAAAAAAATAAACATAATATCCAATTTACTGGATAAATGTATAACTTATGTGAATGTTTTTCTCTTTCTAAAATAAATACATTTCTATTATTTTGTCTAATATACTTAATATTTCCAAAAATCAAGAACTATTAAATTTATCATGGAATTAAGAATGGAATAACAATCAATAAAATCTAAAAGACTTTATGTAATCAAAATTAATAATAGTTATCTTTTATCGAGTTAATATATTAATATGCCTCTGAAATATTATCTACTTGTGGAAAATATTATGTATATACTTAAAAATTTATAAAACTTCATTATTTACAGTAAAAGAACGTACGTATAGTTTATTTATTTATTTTTAATATGTAATAATGTTAATAATGTTATTTATTGTTATTATAATCTTATTACCAGACCTATAATATGATTTTAAAATGTTCGTCCACAATCCACAGTACCTGGAAGATACTTATAAATGTTAATAGTGCTAACATAAAGCCTCAGCCCTAAATAAATTTTCTTTTATTATATTTGATAATTTAATTTATATTCCTCACATAAATCACATATTGACTTTAGTACCCAAATCTCACAGGAAGTGCGAATTGTACTATACAGCAGGGTGACTTTCCGTTATAGTTCGTATTGTAGTTCAATAAAAAACAATAAATAAACAAATTATAAAAATGATTTCCTGCTGATATTGTTAATACGTCTTGATAATTTATAAATAAATAACCTTGAGTTATCATGTTCTAATTATTACAATATAATATTTTGTAGTATTAATAACATTATAATAATTTGTTTTTATAGAGTGGATGAGTATGTAAATTTTATGTATTTTCATAATTTTCTTTATTTTAAATTTTAATGTTGTACCAACAAAATGCATGTGTTTCGAACCATAAAGTGTAAATCAAAATTTTTTTTAAACCACTTTATATTTGTATATTATTGTAACTCTACATAAAAATACTAATACAGTCTATCTAAAGGCTACCAAGAAACAAACATACGAAAAAAATCCTGGTAAAACTATTCAATAACATAAACACTAGAGACATACGAGTTTGTCACAAAAGCAATGATAAACTATGTATCGAAGATGCTGTCTTCACTTGCCTCAATTTGAATTTGAAAACCAAGAAAGTTAAAAACCTATGGTGTATGAAAAAATCAGTTGCTATTCCCAGGTGAAATCTTGTGAAACCACGAGAAATACTTATGAAACAAACTAGACTGATTACTCAGCGGACCAAAATACGTTTTTTTCCGCGCACCCCTACCACAATCCTGTAATCGGAGAGAGTGTTAGCACAGCCACCCGATGACCGACGACGACCAGCGATGACTGACGACGGCCAGCGATGACTGTCGGACAATCACAGAAAGCATAGCCATCGTATGGGGTGTGGTCAGGCAGTGGCGTATTTAGGAATTTTGATAGGGAGGGGGGGATGAAATATATAATAATAGGTACACTTAATAAATACGAATATAATATACAATGTTAAAATCCTCTAACTTGTTGAGTTTATTGTGGATCAAGGTGAAATAAGAATTAACACAAATTGTATAGTACCTAATAGCATTTATTATAAATTCATACTAACGACAATCCCATGTTTAATACGATAAACAAAAAAAAATAGTTATAATACAAAATCCTGTTTTCTATTTTTTTGGATGCTCAGTTCATCGATAAGCTTACCTGATATGATTATTGTATTGACCGGTGACATGCAAATAAAGCCAATTCATTAAGAGGACGCTACACCCGTATGTGTTGTCTCCGTCTTACACAAGCACGACATAGCAAATTGTCGTTCACTATTCTCAATAGTGTGCTGTTGGTTTTGATGGCGATAGGGTGAAATGACCTATTATCAAACTTTTAGTTAAGAACATTTTCTGGGTCTTAGCGTCGGCAATTTTTTCAAGCGAGATATGAGCATTTTTAATTTTTGATATTTCACATACCCTTATTTTTCTCTAAAATGAAAATATCGATAAACCACCCACTCTCAGACCCAAATAATGTTCTTACCTAAAAGTTTGATAATAGGTCGATTCACTCTAGTATCAAAACTAACAGCTCACTATTGAGAATAGTGAACGACAATTCCCTATGTCGTCCTCTTATAAGGGTCCGTATTACAGTAGTTAAACTAATGTTAAACCGCAGAATTCGACTGGTAAAATTAAAACTATGATTGAAAAACGGGCCCTAAGTGTCTAAGTCGGTTATAATAAACAAAGTATATAATAATTACTATTTAATTTATAGTTATTATTAATATTAGATAGGAAAATTGATAAAATATTTACTTTTGTCATACTATTTATTAAGTTACTTAATACTTAATAAAAACTTGAAAAACATCGTTCAGTTGTATAGCAGTTGATACAGGCAAAGTACAAAATATTTTCAAGAGTTCATGAATTTTTGGATAAACCTCTTTATCACAAACATCTAAAGCATGTAACCCAGAGGTGAATACAATGTTTTCAGTCACTAAAAATAAACCCATACCCTATAGTAAATCTACAGTTCTCATGGTAATTTTGTTTTATTTACCGACTATTTATCGGGTTTATTATAAACACTCATGCATGAAAAACAATTCTCAGAAAATTCAAAAATATAGTATACCATACCACCATAAAAATATATGTTTTTATTTCCGATGTTTATGCCACGAACGAATAGTGGCGTATAGTACCTATATCAAAGCGGACAAATTACCACGGCTAGAACATTTAGAAAACAGATATAGGTACCTACTTAAAACTTAAAAGTAGCATCATATTGAGAAATACAGAAAATAAGTAAACTTAATTTTACATAAAAAAAGGTCTAGGAGGGATCTATCCCTCATAACTGGAAACATCACCATATAAAGGGTAAAATTATCTAGAGTTATTAGATTGTTAAAGTATCAAGTAAAATAATATTGGTAAAAAATTGTTTTGGTATAAAACGCAGACAGGCACCTGGAATAAAAGATGATTAATAGGTATACCCTAAGTAGAGGAATTTTATTATAGCGTTATACAAATTGTGTTAATGTATGACAGAACCTATAATAGTCTCTTCCTGGACCTTCTATATTAAATATATATTGACAATTATAGTGGTTAATAATTACAAATTATTTTTTTTTTAACTATTCAGCTGACTTGGCTGGTAAGAAACATTGATTAAGTTTTTATTTCATTGATCTTTTTTTATTTGCTTGAAAATTTTTTGGTGAATTAACATAAGCAATATTTTTCTTATCTTAAAATTGTTTTTTAAAAATTGGAAATCATATAAAATAAATTTTATATCTGGAATATTCTTTAGAGTTCAGACGTTAAAAAATGTATATATTATTAGCGAGTGTGACTTTTCCCGAACGTGCAATAAATTGGTCAGTTACACATTATATATATATGTATATATATATAGCTATATATTCAGCCTGCATTGGTTATTCTTTGTGATTCAGATAATATTTTTTGTGGTTAATTATGACAGCAAAATCGTGGCCCCTTATTTTGAATTTATTTCAAGTATACTGTTTTTCAAGCCACATAAGATAAATAACCTATAAAAAATAACAATGTAGATTGTACGTTTAACTTATGTTAATGATTCACATTTTTTTTTACAATCACTTTTGAAAAAAAGCTATTAATATTGAAATTGAAATTAAAAGTCTCTCTATTGAAAACGTTGATTTATCTTTTAGATACATTGTTATGTATCCTGTTAATAATCTATTAAATATTGTTATTATTTTTTTTAGTTAAAATTAGTAAGTATAAATATTTTTAAAAACATTCTTTATAAAATGTATTATTTTATTCTGTGCGAAATTTCAATATTAAGTATATTATTATAATATTGAGTAATTTGTCCATTATAGCTTCTATGGACATATGTAGAATAAAATCGACATCGAAGATAAAAAATAACGTTCATTCCTAAAACCAATAATTAAATAACCTTAAAATGTGAATAACACAAAATAATTAGGGTATATTTGAATTGGGAATTTCGAAAATGGTCCATCTCGAGTTTTTATCAAAATATACTTTCCCGTGTCTTTTTCATTTACTTATTTAGACCGATATTTTTTTGAGGGAAAACCAATGATGTTAATCACATTGAATACAACTATAAAGTTCATTTATGAATATTGTATCTAATATCGCATTATTAATAACATACTTATAATATTTATTTTTACAGACAAGATTAGTAAGTACAATATACGTTTATTGCCATATTTATACTTTCTCTTCCCCAGGAATAATAACATTACAAATCAAAAATAACAATCTGAAGGACTTTTTTCAAAAATCTAGATCTATTTTAGTCCATTTTAATCAGTTAAATATTATTATTTACAGATGAAGAAGGTACGTGCTATTTTATAATATGTTTGGATTCTTACCAGAACTGTAAAATAATTGAAAATTGTTTATGATTTTAAAGATGTTTTTATAAATTTTAACTTTGAACGATTATAAAATAAATAATAATAATACAAATTTTCAATAGTTTTATCATTATAATAAGTGCAAAAATTATCCTAATGTTATCTAACCGTAGGTACCTATTGAGTATTGTGGACCTAAAAAAACATTTTAGAATTTATTATTAAAATTCTGATAAGAAATTAATTTTTTATTTTGTAAGTTGTGTAATTATTATGAAAGTCGTACCTGTACTACGAACTAGTATTAAGAATAGAAAATCAAAAATAATTAATAAACCATGTAAATATCAAGGATGAAAGTACTATACGTCATATAATGTTCAAATTTAAATTGTTTTTTATTTCCACCAAAAAGTCTTAATTTTCAAAATTGGTGTCCTCTGTAAATGTATTGAATACTTTTCAAATAAACCACTAGATATAACTAACAATATATTACAAATATTTATAATTATACTTATAAATTATCGGGTATTTTATTTCTAGATAAAAATGGCAAGTCATTCTTTATAATAATTTTATTTTATAATATAATTTGTACATATATTAGATGAATTTTACATTCATACATGTGTATATTATCCACGAATCTATGATCTTATATTAGACAAATATTAATAACCATAGTTTTTATTTTATTCCAGATATACCATGTACGTAATTACTTTAACTTTATATAACTAAAATAATATTGTCATATTATAGTGTTTTTTCCTAAAAATTTTCAAGCAAAAAATGTATGGATATCCTGTCAGTATTTATTCTATTTATTAACTGTAGATTAAACTATAACTTTCCAATCTATTAAACTTAAAATACGATTTTATGAAATTAAAATATCGGTATATAAAAATATAATATCAAATAGATACTGCCTATATATATATATAAATATATTTGAATATCTAATGCAGTAACTTGTAAGTAACCTTATATTAAATTTAAAAAATACATCAACATTCATTCGCATGCCTGACTCGATCATCACAATGGGATCCCATCAGTAGATAGTTGTGAAATTATTTTAATGATATATTTTGTAGTAGGACAATGATAAGGTTAACCTTATAATTCTTAGATTGTGTATTATATAAGGTATAATATTATAATAATAACATATATATTATATATGTTATTTTTTTTTTAGTGAAAAGAAGAGGTACGTACATATATTTTTTATGCATTTTTTTGATTTGTTTATTTTTGTAATTTAATCATGATGATCATCATAAAATGTTTACTTATTCGAAGAGTAGGTACCTTTATAGCCATGAATCTGTTTAGTTTATAAGTCATCGCCCATGATTGGCTGTGACTATTACTATCATTTTTCCACTTAGATAGACCTATAATACATCTTCTATTGAAGGTCGACTAAGTATAGCCTATAAGGTTCTTAAACTTTAAAAA
Source organism: Acyrthosiphon pisum (assembly GCF_005508785.2). Taxonomy (NCBI): domain Eukaryota; kingdom Metazoa; phylum Arthropoda; class Insecta; order Hemiptera; family Aphididae; genus Acyrthosiphon; species Acyrthosiphon pisum. The sequence goes on from NC_042494.1 coordinate 146,567,731, forward strand.
TCAATCAACTTAGATTTTAATTTTTTTTTGTTTTAGCTCATTGTGTGGATAGTATGTATATATTTAATTGAATTTATAAATTACACTATAGAGTAAAGATGAAAATAAAAAAAGCAGGTAGGTGGATGTTGCTCTGCTGTACTTACTACAGTAGATTATATGTGGGTCATTGTATAATGGATTGTATTAGACTTGAATTCAATGATATAATAGCATTGTATAAGAAGAACGATTCTTATCAGTCTGGAATTTTTAAATTTGTATTATTTATTATAACCTTTAAGTTGAATTAATATTATAATATTATAATTTTTTATTCGTTGCTGCTGTAATAAACAAATCGTTAGAAATTAAAATCCCATTTTAAGCAGTTTTTCGTAATTTGTCAGTGGTTTTTCCTGTAACATTAAAATAAAAATCGAGACAATCAAAAAATGACCTGTCTAAAGTACCATCTTGATCAGTGCCGCAATAACCGGGTGTGTTGGGTGTGTCAAACACACGAGCCCAGGGCCCCAACCCCATAATGGAGGGGGGGGGTGCAATGATAAAAATTTAAAAAATATATAGAAAATAAAAATAAAACCACTTTGTTATAATAAGAATTATTAATGATTGAACAAGATTGAACAATAGATTTTGTTTTGTACACAACATTATAATCATACATCAACGTTTCTTTTGCGTATAACAGAAGTTAATAATGGTATTGGTTGCAATTGATTGAGATGCTTCTTGCGAAGTAACGCTCAATTTGATCAATTTAGTGTGAGAGTGCTTACGCGTTTCGTTAACCTTATTTTGTATGAGTGGAAACTCAAAATTCCAAAGTATATTTTCACATTTGGAAAAATTAATTGTACAATACTCAATAGGTTAATTTTTCAATTTTCAAGAGTGAAGGGGCCCATTCATTTTATTTACACACGGGCCCAAATTGGAGTAGTTGCGGCACTGATCCTGATCCAACTTGCTAAAATATAAGATACGATATGTTGAAATTTAAGCACTCCTTTAGGTAGAAATATTGTATACAGGATAAAAAAAAAATTAAAATAACATTGTAAAACCACTAGACCCCTCACTCCGCTCAGTATCATGTTAATAATCATGTTAATCATGTTAATATCCTACATTTTTGATTAATAAAAAAAAAAATACTTTATAATATATTATATTTACTTTACATATCATTATTTCCTGATTGGCTAAATCAATTACCTAATATTCGAAGATACCCACATTTTTTATTTTATATTTTTATGTCAATGGGTATTGTAAAATTACCTTATTTGTCTAATTATATTAGGTGGAATCGAGAATAATATTATAATACTTCATGGATTTAACCAAGTCAAATAAACATAGCGGAATAATGAAGTTTTATTATCACATATCATACTATATTATTAAAGGGGCACTTCATGTGTAGTGTGAGTTAATTCGTGTCTAGGCTAAAGGAAGTAGATATAGTTGTTCTAATTATGTTATAATTGCTATAATATTTGACCTTTATTAGATCTTTGTTTTTTATTTAATATTAGACTCATATGAATGTGTAAAAATACGCGTAGTTTATATTTAACGGAGTTTAAGGCAATTATTGACCGGCACTATTTAATTTACCATGGTCGATCAGGTTAAGAAAAAAATAATTACAATTTATTTTAAGGAAAATATTAAATATGTATAATTATTAATTTAGGTACGTAAATTGTTACAAAAGATTGACAAAATATGCATTTAAATTTGCATTGAACAACTCACCTTGGTATAACTTGCAAAACCTAGCTTGGTCAGCTATAATATGTTGAGAGTAAAAAGAGCAATATGATCAAAGAAACATGCAATTTTCATCGGTCGTTTATATTAGCATTTTCTGTACACTATAATATGTTGAAAATATGTTGACTCATTTTGAGCTGTTCGTGGACAATTAAAAATGTCTTTTTTTTTCTATAAATATAAATAAAACTGTATTTGTTCGACCAATAAGCGTGAACATTTAATACAAAGCTCCTGATTAATTTATACAATAGCAGTTGAAAACTTTTTAAAATACATAGGCACATTTTTTTTCATAAGCATTTCAAGTTTGAATTTTGACAAAATTTAAAAATGATTTTATAGTTAAAAATGTATGTTATTTATAAATTATTTTACTCACGATAATATTATCAAATATACTAGAGCCCTAGTTATCGGAAATGTCGTCCATAGTTAACTGGTATTATAGTAGTATAATAATATATTGCATACATGTGTAATGTTGTATGTTTGGTTACGGTTCAAAATATGTATCAAATTAAAAAAAGAAAAGCTTAATGTTTATTAATTAAATAAATTTGGAATGTTTATGGGTAATTATTTAATATTATTGAATCTGGTACCTAAAGCTTATAAGTCTGAAACTGTTTTGTTGGTCTAATTTTCAAGTTTTACGACCTATATTTTGCAAGGCTGGACATTTTTTTAAAAATTAACTAAGTTTATTGACTGAAGCTAAATATTTGTTTTATTTTAACTTAATTTATATGTTCAAATATGTTCTTTCAATATTATTGATATATGATTACTGATTACTAAAAATGTATAGCACGTCATCAGCAATATAAGATATAAGTGCTATACATGAAAGTTAAGATTCAATCAATTTGTTTTTCCTGACAAGCAATTTATTTATTAATTCAATATTTAACATTTTATTTTTACAGATCTTTTAAAAAAATTGAAAAAATTTGTAAAAGACGGTACGTATGTATAAATACTGTCTAATAATATGTTGGGAATTTCATATTTTTACACAATTATCCTGATTTGTGCCATAAAAAATCTTCTTTATAAACGTATACAAATCGAGTTCTGTACACGTCTGTAGAAGGCAATTATAATAAACACACTCAATATAATATCTAATACTATTTATTTTGCAGATAAAACGATTTCTCAAGCGGTTGAACCCTTTTGCAAAACTTTTACAGAGAACTACAAAACTACTCTTGAAGCAATCTTTGATACTCTGAAGTATGTTCCATAGTAAAACGTTTAAATATTTCATTTATTCATTTTAATATTCATATAAATTAAACTATACAGTATAATATGACATCACTTTAAATTGTATTAAAACTATTTTCATTATAATAACATACCACTATAATAATTCATACTACATAAATATGATGTTTTCGGTAAAATAAAATTCAACATAACATTTTATTGTATATTGCTAATAGTAAAATCTACCTAGCATAAATTACTAATATAATATAAATATATATATGTTTTGCCTTACGAGTCGTTTAGACTCTGTGCCACCATTACTACTTCCTTCCAATGATCATTATATCATATTATGCCTGCTCCCAATCTGCTAAAATCTATTCTTATAAACCCTTGACACTGTCTTTGTATCTTTTCCGAAGTCTTCCTATTGGTCTCTTTCCCCTCACCATATATGTCATTGGTTCTTTCAACATACTTCCATCACCAGGGGCGGATTTAGAAACACCAAATTGGGGAGGGGGGCTAATTTAAAAGAAAGAAAAAATATTTAATTTTGGTAAATACATAATATATATATTATATTATATAATATATCAGTATTTGATGTTTTAATGTTATTTCTTAACAGCCGACGATTATCATACAAATATTGCAAATAGGTAGGTGATAACAGTACCTACGACCACGGACTATGATTAAGAGGACTGGAAACGAACAATAGTGCACTGTATAATGAAAAGATCCACATCTGTTACGGAAAGTCAACGAGCGATTGTAGCGCCATCTATAGCTTCTTACACTGTTCTATTACTAATTATACTGACTACATTTTAGTTAATCAATTTTGTCGCCACGATCACCACGATCGCTGGTTAACTTTCTGTAACAGATCTTGATCAAATGATAAAGGTTCTTTTCCAGTCCTGTATATCTTAGTCATAGATAATATAAGCATGGATAGGACATGCCTATACCAGTTCCATATGGGGCCGTGTGCTTTTTTGGGGAAGAGAGAACGTAAAGAGAGAAAGACGATATAGGGTTTTTTAAGGTTATATGCAAGACTATTTTATTAAATAACTAGCTCTAAGTGTAACTCGGGGCCCGTTAGACTCGCTGTGAGTGGGTACCGATTTTGGAGACAATGTCATTGGAAATATTATATAAGTCGCGACAGTAAAGTTGTAAGACGAAAATTTAGGATTTGTGATAAAGATTAGTGATATGGATTGAATATAAGGCTTGACGTTTTGGCGGGAACGTTTAAGCAATCCGTCACAAACGTTGTAAATGGATAGGCTGGATACGATCTCCTGTGTTGTTAAAAAGTGAACAGTCGATTGTCTAGCTATCAGTCATCAAATCACATAGGTAGGGAATCGAATCGCGCACATAATGAGAAACGTACCTATATCAACAGGTATGCAATCGACCTACGGTGGACTGCCGATCACGTTGGTAGCGTAGGGATACCTGAAGAATGGAAAATATAGTTCAACCCCCGGGCCCCCCGTGTTAGTCGTAAGTGAATACTGATTTTGGAGACACAGTCGAATTATAAATGCCACACTTATAAAGAAAGAGATTTTGTGATAAGAATTTCTGATAAGGCCTGGCTCTATGGTGGTCTCGTTTATCGTAGACGGGACGTAGACGAGTGTCTAGCAAGTCAAAATCGTTTACCTAACTTTCAAGTTAGCCACTTAGGTAGGCAATCCGACTCTGTCGGATCGCAGACAATATGCAACAGCAAATCAGGTAGACAATCCACCTGCGGTGGATTGCAGACCCGATAACGAACGGCTATAAGTGAAAACCCTATCACACAACATACGAAATAATTTAGGAAAAATACAAACAAATATAATATGTATTTATATAATTATATATAACAATGAATATTTTAGGAAATGTGCAATTATAATTCCTAATAAAATAAATAACATATAGATACATAATATATTAACCAATAAAATACATAAAAACATATAACTGTAGTGTATAATATATATTTATATGAAAAAAAAGGTGAAAAAAATGCAAAAACCTGCACGAAACCAAATTAGCAATCCACCTATACAGCGGATAGAGTGGTATGTGCCGTCACGTGTCCAGTGCTCTTTTTTGTGTAAAATGTGTAATGTTTAAAACGGTGTTGAAGTGTCTAGCTAATCAGTCATCTCAAGTCTAAATCGATTAACTTTCAAGTTCGCCACCTAGGTAGGCAATCCGACTTAGTTGGATCGCAGTCAATGTGCAACAGGCAACAGCAAATCAGGTAGACAATCCACCTCCGGTGGATTGCTGACCCGATGACGAACGGCTTTAAGTGAAAACACATCACACAACGGCTGAGACACGATTGAGGATAAAACATCATTTTTGCGATACGATTGAGCCAAATTGTCGGTGTATCAAAGAAAATCGGAATACAAAAGAAAACCTACACGATTAAGCATAAAAAACTCTACAACGTTGCCATTTTCCATTTTAAACTATATTATAATATTATACAAAAATATTTATTTAAATAATCATAATAATTCAAAATATAACATATCAAATATTCTTTCATAGTCCATGAAATAGTCACATTTCATAAATTTGTTTAATAATAATAATAATAATAATAGGTATTGACGATCATATTAAATTAGATTACTATTTTAAAAAAATGGCTGTTTGACCAATAAACAGTGGCGCAGCCAGGATTTCTAAAAGGGGGAGGGGGTGGGCAACATAAAAATCTTATAACAATTAAACTTGTACGGTTTTTGTAATAAAAAAAAAAAATAGAAATAATTCATATACTTATTATGTGACCACGTCATATATACTATATACCTGTTTCCAAAAGAGAACATATACCACTTTCGGGCATGTCGAATGATTCGATTAGTGCGTCTAAAACCACGTGATCATAATGGGAAATTAGGGGGAGGGGTGCGCGCCGCCGGACATAAATTGGTCGCCGACCGGTTGTTCTCTTTTGAAAACGGGTATAAATACATCCTGCTGAAATGAATAAAATATAAGGGTATGAATACCGGCCGTTTCTAAGGAGTACAATATAGGCAATATTCTATTTATTTGAATGCGGGCCGTGTAAATGTGTACGTAGTAAATGATCATTAGTGTGAGTGAGTAACTGTGTATAAAATAAATACCGGAGCGCTCTCGCACATGCACGCACATGTCAGATACGCAACACTTAACACAATAATCATTACAAATGTGATTTTGGTGAATTACTGATACTTAGTTTCATATTACCAATAATATTGCTCACTGAGTGATACCATAATATAAATACTTTATACAAATTTAAGAAAATAAGTTTATCTAGGCATGTATAAGAATCGATTTTCAATATTTCGTTTTCAATGTCCAATATTTAGCTCTAAAACGTGTAACATTTTACTTTTTGAATTTGAATTATTGAGTCTAGTAATAATTAAAATATCGAAAATTGACTTATATACAGACACAAATTACCTTATCTTCTACAATATTGAACATTACTCTTAAACCATACTATCGGAATTTGAAAATACAAAAATGCATTTTCATTGAATTTTTCAATACTATTCATATCTCTTAAATGGAAACGCGAGCGCAATCGGATACTGCAAGGAAAATATTATATAAAATTGATTGGCTGATTGCCTAGACAAAACAATTGGTAATATTGAGACGTGTTGTTAATTGTTGATACCAAGTCGTATCCCCATACTCACGTTTTTAACCGAACTAGGTACCACAGCTATAGATAATAGACATTTCTATCGCTATAAACATAATGTTAAATTGACTTTTTTTTAAATAACATACTTTTTTATACTCTATGGACATTGGACATACTGACAATAATAAAAATAAAATTTGGCTTCTCTGCCCCCTCTGTCTACGCTACTGCCAATAAGCTAGGCAAAACTGAAAGGCCAAACCAAACCATATCCGTATAGAAGTGGCAGATTCTAATTATATGTATAACGTACAAAGTTATTATTCTTTTTGTTGTTTAATAAATTACATTTCTTTTTTTATACTATATTATTCTTCTTATATATATTTAAGAACTAGAAAAGGGCAGGCTTACTTAAATGTTTTCTGGTTTGATGAGCGTTTTTATATTATTTTGTAAATCATTAAACGTTTTCCATACCTATATCTCAACATGCATATTTCTGCTCAAACAACATATCAAAATGACAATACATTGTAATATATTATATTTCTATACTTAAATAAAAACACAGGATAACTAATAGCTACAGTCCGTATGGAGTGTGGAGTAGGGACTGGAACCTCACCGAAACCCTTATTTAAATTAATTTTATTATCGGAACCTCACCGGAACCCTTATTTAAATTAATTTAAAAACCGATTAGGTTAGGTTAGGTATAATCTATTTGTACAATGTTTAATCTATTATTCACGCCGTTCTACGTGGGTCGATTTAAAAGTTGTATTAAACAATCATTTTAATATGAGCCCCTATTGGTAAAACTTGTGCCGTTATGTACCTATATAAGTATTAAGTGTATGTAAAAATAGCAGGGATCGAAACCGGTTTAACCGGTTTTCCAAAAAACCGGTTAAAACTGCGGTTTTCTCATTTCTGATCACCGGAACTGGAACCGGAACCAAAAGCTTTGAAACACCGGTTAAAAAACCGTAACTGAAACCTAAGACCTTAAAAAACCGTTTTCAAAACCTAAACCGAAACCATAGAATTGAAAAACCGCTCTTGTACTGTTCTTGAAAAACGGATTAAAATTTAAAACTAATGTCGGTTTCTTTGAATTCCATCAAGTTAATTATATTATTTGTAATTCTACTATTTTTATACGAAGAAATTATTATGTTTGGATTTATTGATAAAAATCCCGATGCAGTTACTGAGTATTACGAAATATTAATATATTATATATATATATATATTATTAATAAACTTATGATTGAAAATTGCAAATACAAATAATATAGTGTGATGTAATTGTAATATACAATTAATATTAATGTAACCGAATAATGATCTCAACCATAATATGGCAACATAATATTATGTCGAATGCAAAAGTAGGCACGAGGCACCTAAATTAGGTACAAAGTTAATAACACGAAATTAGTTCTGCTGAACGTAAATTTGTTATATCGTATGTTGTACACTAATTATACAAAGTAGCCATATTTCAGGGCTTTAGACTCGACCCTTATAATAGTTAATAGATAATAAAAATCGAATCTACAGTAATTAGACAGGAAAATAAAATGGAAATTTTTAAAAACCTATCCAAAAACCAAAACCGAAAATTTTCTAAAACCGTTCTTTAACCGATAAAATATTTGAAAAACCTTTTTTAAAACCGAAACCAAAACCAAAAAATTTAAAAAAACCGGTCTTAAAACCTAAACCGAAACCAGAAAATTTAGAAAACCGTTCTCAAGAACTAAAACCGTAACCGTTAAAATTTGAAACGGTTTCGATCCCTGAAAAATAGTTTATTTAACGTATACAATGTTATATTATATAAGATCAAAATATTATTATTATTATCATAGTTAAATATAGTGATTGACACGAGCATCTGTAATGACTTTTATTTCACTAATACATAATATATGGATAGCTATATACACCTAGCTACTTTTACTATCACCATCATTATCACCGTCACTATCATCATCATCATCATCGTCGTCGTCATTATCGTCATAATTACAATTTGTATAGTATAACAAGCAATAATAATTGCCCTGTGCGTTCTACTTCCATTTCGTATTCAACGCACCACATGACTCTGCCGAGCCCGCACCGTCAACGTCAATTATTGAAATATTTTAATCACACTCGGTTCTCTCTCGGTGCGGTGACACCGCTCGTCCGTGATATGGTGATGTCTGAACTATTGTTATTTATATCATTGCACTATTTATTCACCGAGTGACTGTCAACACTCGGCCGAAGCGCGGATCGGATACGGTGCGGTTATGTGTGTCCAGACCTTAAATCTGTACGGATAATCTATCGCACGATCAACAACAAATAATATTTCAATTTTTTCCTTTGTATTTCCCATATACTAATTATTCCCACACCACTATATAAGGAATCTTGAGCAAAAAAACACGTGCGAACTTAAAATTGGTACCTATACCCTCCTTTTTTACGAGCCACTTTAACCTCGTAAAATGGCAGTGTCATCATAGTTGTCAACGAAATAGATGTCAATAATACTTCAAAGCTCTATTTTCCATAGATTATAAAATAATTCTAATCATCGCATGATATTAAGGTAGTAAAAGGTGGGTAATGTGGGTTAACCGATTTCACATGAAAGATTTACAATTTTCCCAAAAAAATGCCCTCGAACATTTTAAAAATAATATTCACGCTAAATTTAAAAACTGTAAAATCAATATTTATTTCACTATTTTATTTAATACAGGTTTAGTTACCTACGTCTTTACTTAAGAATACGCCCGGGCTGGCCTCACTCTGACACACCACCAGACGCTCAACCGGGATGGGCTCTGAAGAAGCTCGATCTCGAAATCTTCTATCACATCTCCTCGAAACCCCTCACCCCAAAGAGGGGACCTGATGGCACAAACTCCGCTGTCCTGGCTGCCGAGATCCTTGACAGGTAAATCTCTGGTGGATAAATATTTTAAGTGTGTTTTATCACTCGTATCATGTATATGCAGCATACGATTATATTTATATAAGTACGATATTATAATATTTATGTATTTCATAATGTTTCTGACTAGTATTTTGTATTTAACTATCTAATATAATATTAGTAGCAAATTCATTTGAACATTTTTAGTGGTATTTTGAAGTCAGAAAAGCGTAAAAATTAAAAACCTGTGTTCAAGATACCTATAAAGTATCTTTGCAATGTTCAATTTTGCATACTAATTATTTACTCAAGGGATATGAAAAATAATACATATGGCGTTCAACAACAAATATAGTGAATAATATTATATGGGTTAGTAAAATATTGCTTGTAAAAGATATCGAGAAGTAGTATTCGATTTCATTTGTGGTTCACCGTTCACATTATTTTTATTATTTTCTCATATTAAAATATTAAATCAAAATGATTTTTAATAAGCAATATTTAATTAAACTTACATTTATAGCATTTTCTGTTTGGGTTGTGCCTGCAGCTACTGAACCAGATATAGTACAATTGAATGGTAAGGGTGAATTTATTGATTTAAAATGATTACAATACTTGAGTTTAGCTATTTTGTAGAGATTTAACAGCAATGATTTTTATAATATGACATATTGTACTATTTTTTTTTTTTTTTGGTTTACTGTCATTGAAACCAAACCGCTAAACAAATTTTTCTCCATCTATCTCTATTTTCTGCCGCTACTCTCCATGGTATATTCCGCGTCCCTTTTTACAGTCTTCCCAGCGTAAGCGTGGTCTTCCTAAGGGTCTCTTACCGACATATTGTACTATAATTAATTTATATATGAAAACTAACTATTAAAGTTTTATAATAATCTGGAGACAAACAGAACATTTCGTAATTTTCAGTTTATCTTACAATATGATATTATAATTAATACAAAATATTATGCTTAGCGACAGTGTTGTGCTTAGATAAAAAAAAATTATCTAGATATAGATAAGATATCTGAATTTAAAATTATCTAGATATAGATAGATACTGTAGAAATTGAATTTATCTAGATATAGATAGATAAAATAATTTTTATCTAGATATTTATATAAGGTATTACCTCAAAATTTATATTTATACTAATAATTGAAAATTAAAATAAATTTGTATTTTTATTACAATATTTACATAATTAGACAATATTCCAAGCATGCTAAAGATAAGTTGGTAACATCATATTATCCCAAACATAAAAAAAAATTCTGAATAATGCAAAAAAAAAAGGTTTTTTGTAATACGCATCTGTATTTAATGAAGTCTTTATTTTCCCTCACATCAAACATAAAATTGCGTACACTTGGTGTAAAATTTAAGACCCAGGCTCTAATAATTGACATATCAAATTTACTTAATTTGTACTGTAGAAACTGGTGTTATTGTAATTCTTATTAAATAGTTATACGTTTAAAGTTTAAGCCTAATAAATATTTATTAAATTATTTAGTAAATTTAAAGAAATTTTGAATATCATATAACTATATGAGTACAAAGTAGCCATTTCCCTTTTTACTAGTATATTACACAAATGCTATATTCCAGTGTTTCTCAACCTTTTTACTGTGGTGACCCCCTTTTTGAATTTAATTTTTTTAGCGACCCCCTACATATATTTTTTTTAAATAATATTAATAAATAATAATCAATACGGAAATTACTGTGCATTGTACACAGCATAAAATATAATACTATATATAATTATACAAAATATAATATTATAATTATTTTTAATCAACAAAATGTATACCAAATATTTATAGATACATATAATCAGGGCTTGAAACCGATTGAAATAATTTCGGTTTCGGTTTCGGTTTTGAATACCGGTTTCTAAATTTTACGATTTCGGTTTTAACTTAGCAATACCGGTATTAAGAAATTTCAGTTTCGGTTTCGGTTTTGAATACCGGTTTCTAAATGTTTCGGTTTCGGTTTCGGTTTTCAATATCGGTTTCTAAAATTTTCGGTTTCGGTTTTGAATACTGGTTTCTAAATTTTTCGGTTTTGGTTTTAATTTTTCAATACCGGTATTAAAAATGTAATTTCGATTTTGTATACCGGTTTTTACATTTTAAAAACGGATTTCCAAGGAGACTTGAAATTATAATTGAATGGTTTTATTATACTTAATTACTTGATAAGATATTTGAATGTGTGATACAAATAAGAGAAATGTTTTAATAGGAGTGATTTTTTTTAATTTGATTCTACAAATTACAAGCTATAAGGAACCTAGAAGTTAGATTAAAATTAGAACAGTTTAAACTTTAAAGATAATATGTAGTAAATTCATCACTAGACTATCTTTCTTTTGATGCAAACCTCTTCCTTGTTCGAATTTTTTCTTTTGTAGCATTTTATTAATAACAATGAAATAATACTTAATTGTCTTATAAACAAAGTAAATATTTACCTATAATAAAAAAGGACAATACATTCACTATTAAGTATTTTCACATTTGAAATTTTTTTTTTTGTGTAATTAAGCACAAATTTATGATCATTGAAAATGATAAAAATTAAAAACATACAACAGAAAAAAATTATGCTCCAGTTATAATCATTAAGTATAATTATTGTTTAACACCAAAGCCTCAATTATGAATTAATATTCAATTTTTAAATTTTTATTCAATCACCTTCTTTATTAAATTACATATATTTTTAACATGATTTTTTAAATAGTTCATTACATCTTATAATCATTATAGCCTCCAAAAGTTCTTCATCTAAACCAGGGATGGCGAATCTTTTGATAACTGCGTGTCAAATCAAAATGTTTGGTTTGATTTTATTTGCCTCGCGTGTCAGAAACTTTGCAGACCTTTTTTTTTTTTTAGGCATCCGAAACTATCTGTTATCTGTTGACTGTTCTGTTGTACCTACGTTTGTACGTAAACGCGAAAAACGAATTTATTGATAATCTAATCTAATCTAATTTTTTTGGAAAGTGAAGTAAAAATTATGAATTATGTTTGAAATTGGCGTGTCATTGAAATAATGCAAGTGTGTCACTCCGTGACACGCGTGACATAGGTTCGCCATCCCTGATCTAAACTCTAAAGATGCATGCAAATCAAAAGCCCAATTTAAAAGCCCGTGCAATTTTAAGTTTTTCCTGGTATTGTATGTGTATAAATAATTGGCTCCCAGTAATTATATGATTTTCTTAGTATTTATTGTTGGATTATTCATTATACTATTTAGAATTTTATACTATTCAATAAAATATGAATAGACATATACGGGCCGTCGCGGTCGTCCGTCAAATAATCTAATGTTGTTGTCAAATGTCAAATGTAATGTGCTGCCCATAATAACTATGATATAATAATAAATTATATAACAAACACTATATTATTATTGAGTTATAACT
>NC_042494.1:146581925-146584516 GCF_005508785.2 Acyrthosiphon pisum
TAGATAACATATCTAGATAAATTTATCTAAAGCACAACACTGCTTAGCGATGTTTTAAAAAGTATAAAATATACTTAAATCGGATTTGTATAAGCTTATTCTAGTGTATCTGATGAAGTATAATAATATGTAAACTCACAATAGTCATGTGAATTATTTCAATTTGATTTTTGTTTCGTAAAGCAACAATCAATTAAGAGGGTGTCACACTCGCATGTGTTGTATCCGTCTTACAAATGTACAACATACCAAAAACTGTTTTGCGCGGGATAACTTTTCTTGCACCATATTTGTTGTAGAACTAAAAATGTTCATTACACGTAAAGGAAAAATGTATCTGTGCAACAGTGTGGTTTTTTTTTGTTAATACCTATCCATTCATTTTTTGTAAGCCAGCTAGGGCTACTCAATGCTACTAGAGGCCAAATTTTGAATGTGAAAAAATCTAGCAGGCCAGAGAAAATAGAAAGCAAAAAAAAACCTAATGTTAACTATACCCCTATACATAATATAATATTATTTACATTTAATAGTTCAATACTGGATAATGATTTATATCAATGTTTTAGGATAAACATTATATCGATTTTAATAATTTTATAAATATAATATAATAAAATAAAATACAGAAAAATCTTAACATTTTATATTTTTATAAACTAAGTTGACATGTAGCATGGGTCATTGAAAAATGGTTCACAGGCTGGATGCGGCCCGGGAGTCGTCAGTTATCCATCCCTGTTATAAGCAAATGAAAAAAACAAAATGTTTAGAAGCAAATAAATAATAAATTTTACTGAGTTTATGTTATCTAAAATATGGGCAAGCTGTTGCATAGATAATTTACCACTCTATATGTTTAGACATTTTGGAGCAACTACTAGAAACACAAAAAGATAAATGTTGACCTGTCCAAAACAGTTTTTGATATTATGTTGTACATTAATAATTGTAAGACGGAGACAACACAATATGCGAGTGTAACATCATCTTAATATTATGAGCAATAACATAGATATTTTTTTTACATTGTTTTAAAACTTAATTATTAATGAAAATTATTTAGAAATTGTCTCGATTTGAATGATTCGTACAAAATAATCAGATGGATGGTTAAATATTTTTAATAGTTTACCTAATTTGAAGTAAATATACATGATTGACTTAAAAATTATATTTTTAGGGCTCTGTCAAGGTAATGTTTTTAATTAGTTCCTAATCAAATAGTAACATAGAACAGTTATGATGTACACAATAGTTTATTAGTTCAAAAAAAATATTTGTCTGGTGTAAAACTTCAGATCGAGGAAATCATATCAAAATAAATTCATAAGAAAAATACTATGGACAATTTTTTGTCAATAAAATTACCACAAAATGTCAGGAGCAGGAGAATGGTAGACCAAAAAAACAGAGGAAGAAGACTAAGAAGCAATATATATACAACGGAAACATAATTTTAGATACCGGATCATAATGGTAGATTGCACTTGGTTGGAAATAAAATTAGGAAACGAAACACATTACAATAAGATATGTGATGAAACCAACTCTAGAAACAAAAAGAGTCCTTGGTAAAATCTAAAATGAAGTGTGGTATACGGTGAAGGGGGGAGTTTAACACTAGGGAATATAGGTATCTTAAAAATACCATATGTTTAGTAAGATTTAGTTGCTCATATTAGATGATAAGCTCATTTAACTCCTTTATTATTCCTATTATTTATTAATGATTTAGATTTTTTATATTCAAGAAAACTTCTTTTTTTCCGATGACTTGAATGTATTTTGAATAATAAATTCTAATAACGATGTAATTTTATTACAAAATGATGTGATTATATATTGTTGGATTGGTGTACTATTAATAAACTACCGTTAAATATAGATAAATGTAAAATTATATCATTTATTAGATCTCGGGATCTAGGTACTTATAGCATCTTATAATATTAGACAGTCTCCTTTGTCACGTGTTCATGATTTTAGTGATTTAGATGTGATATTTGATTCTGGTCTCACATATAATGATCACTTACTACATTCGGTTAGGAAATACTCTATGATTTTAGCCTTTATTAAAAGAAACTGTAAGGATTTCACTAATCCTGACGTTTTTAAAACATAATACACTTCTTTAGTCCGATCAAAATTGAAATATAACACTGTTGTTTGGTCGCTTACTTAAATTATCAAATTTGATGTTTAGATAATATTCAAAACTTTTTCCTTCAAATGTAAATTAATTCGTACGACTCATTCTCCTTATGAACTACTATTACATTATTTTGATATTGGTAGTTTATCCGAATGAAGAAAAATACATGATATGAAATTTTTATTTAAGCTCGTCATAAGTTACATCAATTGCCCTGAAATTTTAGGTTTTCTCAGTTTTTATGTCCCTCAGTGTAGAACTAGATCAACATCTATGTTTTATGTTTTTACACATAAAACAAATTATGTTTCTGCTTCTCCTGTGTATAGGATAATGTCAATAGCAAATGATTTAAAAATTGATTTATTTAATTTTGATTCTATTGAATTATTTAATATTTATGTAAACATCATTTTTTGTATTTAAATATGTT
>NC_042494.1:146584616-146585664 GCF_005508785.2 Acyrthosiphon pisum
GCGATCTATAGTATTTATAATCAATGATTTTACTAACCACGCAATGTTTTGGAGTTAGAATGTTACTCAGAAAAAAATATAAAAAACATTTCTAATAATAAACAAGTTAATGAATATTTTTTTTGTATTATGCTCAAATGTCCATGTATAATTAATATATTTAAAATAAGTTCAATTTACCTTTGAGATCATAAAAAGCCAATGCTCATAATATGTTACACTTATTTATTTCTAACTAGCTGATCCCGTGCACTTCGTTTCCCGGCAACCAATGATTATTATTAAAATAGCTTCGAAACCCATGGCAACCATTTATAAACAAAAATGTCCATATGAAATTTCAAAATCCCTGTTTGAGCATCTCCCGGGGTTGGTCCTCTCCCTTTTTAAATTAGCCTATCTTCTGAAAAGAGGTCTAATCTATATGTATATATAAATACCTATATCTGATCCGTTGCACTTCGTTGCCCATTAAAATAGCCAACTTTATATGAATAATATGTTTACATATCACCATAGCAGCCATTTACATGCAAAACATTCCATTGGAAATCTCAAAATAATATATAAATAGTTACCGTGGTAATATGAACTTACACATACGTTCGTTTATATATATATATATATATAAAGGTAGTAATACTCAAAAATAAAAACGTGATAAAATTAAGTATTTGTTAATTACAATATCCTTACCATCCAATGTTTCACATTCATCTAAATATACTATAACATTTTAAAATGATTAAAACAAATATATAAAAAGCAATGTTTGAGAAGGTACCATAAATTGATTAGTGAAGGGTTCTCTAATCTCTTATAATCTAATCGTGAGCAATTTCATCTAACTAAACATTTTACACATGTTAATTTTAAGGTATATTACGAATGATTTGGGTGCATGTTTTCGAAAATGAAATTTTTAGAATGCTGAGTTCTAGAATGACAAGATTTAGAAAATCTCTATTTCAGAATATGAAACTTTTAGAAAATCTGTTTTAGAAAATAAAAGAAATACATACAGAGGGTTTATATAAAATACTGTCTT
>NC_042494.1:146585764-146599113 GCF_005508785.2 Acyrthosiphon pisum
AAGACGGGTCATTGGACAAAGAGGCTGATCAGCGACATCAAGAAATGGACGGACAGGAGATTTGGAGAGATGGACTTCCATCTCACCCAAATGCTAACAGGACATGGATGCTTCGGCTTCTATCTCCATAAGTACAAGAAGCGGGAGGACCCGGCATGTGTGGACTGCGGATCACCAGTGGATGACGCGAGCACACCTTTTTCAGGTGTGACAGGTGGTGGCGGCAGAGAAGGGAGCTGGAGGTAAAAATCGGAGCGGAAATGGAACCGGACATGATAGTGGAAACAATGCTACAGAACAGAGAGAACTGGAATTCGGTCAAAGAGTTTGCAGGAAAAGGTGCTCACGACAAAAGAAGAGGAAGAGAGGCATGCACAAAGAGCAAGAGCAGCTGAAATTATTTAAATTTTTGTTAGTTAAGATAAACAACATGTGCACCGAAGGTGAAACTTAGAGGGATAGAGCCCTCTTTTCCTTGCAAAGGCCAAAGCCTTAGTTTAAGCGATAAATTATTGTAAAGTTTGTTAATAAACGATGCGGATGCAGGGAGAAGGACTATCCTAGGACGAAGTGCCTCCCTGCAGCGCCGCGATTAAACCAAAAAAAAAAAAAGTTCGTTTCTAGTAAACCTAGTAAATTTGAAAGTTATTTATATTTTGTTTTTTTTAAATCCAAATTATTTTCTATAATTATTATCCAATGTAAATGTTTATCTACAAATGGTCATTGAAGCTATGACGGAGGAGATACTTAATATTATAGTCATATAATATTGAAATCTCACACAGAATAAAATAATACATTGGGAGGCGGAGAGGCCCGGAAAGCACGATTGAGTATATACCTTTTTAACAACACGTTTGAGCATAGAATATTTTATGCGATGTTGTAACATTCACGTGGCCGAAATTTTATAATTTATTATTTTCGAGTATTATTAGTTATTACACCAATTATCATGAAACCAAGACGCGACCCGTGGTCTGAGCACAGCTATATTGACAATGTCATCGATTTATAAATTATTTCCGGAGGAATAAAGTTCCGACGTTTTAAACATTTAAAATTGGGGGAAAATAGAAGATAATAAATTGAGATACAAATCCAAAATTATTGTAGAATTAATATCAGTGTTCGGTCACCCATACTCTATAGTATTCTTGACTTATAAACCATGCTATATATTTTTATAATTCATATGATTTTTTGATTCATTTATTTTCATAACTATTATTATTTCCTTTGATACGCCGACAATTTGGCTTATTGTGTCGCAAAAAAGGTGTTTTATGCTCAATCGTGTCTCAGCCGAAAGGCTGATATTGGTGCCCAGAAAATTTTGCCAAACCTAAAAACGTGTTTCTACAAATCGTCCTCACTGATCTACCCCACCCCCCTACAAAAACAACAAAAGAGCACATCAATAAAAAAAAAAATAAATAATCAAATAATACCGTTAAATAAAAAAAGTGTTTTTAAATACATATATATATATTATATATTGGTACTTACTAATTTCAGCTTCTAAAAATTACAATAATAATTATTAAGTTATTAATCATAACTACATAAAAGTTAATTTAACATTTTCATCCGATGGACTTTTAATTTTCAAATTCAATAATTAATAGCTTTATCCAAATATTATGCTTGTAATAAAATTGTTTATCAGTAACATAAATTAAATACGTTAACATACGTAAAATCTACATTGTCAGTTCTGTCGGGTATTTGTATTATGTGGCTCGAAAAAAAAGCATATTATATGGTACATAATATTACTAGTACATATTATATACTTGTCCCGAAATTTCATGGAGAAAAAAATAATATTATACAAGTGAAAAATCAATCAGCAGTTAACAACAGTATAAATATTTAAATATTTATAATTAATGGTTGTAGGCTAGAGACAATATTGTAATAATGTATAGTTCCTATTACAGCCCCTTTTAAAACTAAAATTAATTTGAGATCAAATTATCCAAGTTCTAATTAGGTCTAATATACTTCAAAAAAAGGATGTAAATAATAAAATTATTTATTTGTTAGTTACAATAATCTTACCCATACGTTCATATTCTTCCTTAGATTTCTCTATTAAAATATAAAAATGTTATTAAATTAAAATTATATAGACATTTTCAGGCAGTTACTAACACAGTGGCCAATTGCAATGTTGTGTGATAATGAAAAAACTAATGGACAAGTGGCTGCCACTCTCTTTTTTGCTTTTTTTGCTTACTTTAACTCAGTTCACTCTACTAAACGCGTAGATTTTGATTCCAAAAATAGATATTTCTAGTTTTGATCTACCCAAAAATGCCATATTTAGCGTAGAATATGTATTCCATAGTCTATCTTTGTTGGAAAATGTACGGTCCATTGGTCTGGATGTCCTCTCGGGTAATTTTTTGTTTGAACTAAGAACAATTATTGCTTATCCGCTATTGATTCTATTTAGGAGGTCGTTTGATGAAGGTACTTTTCCTTCCATGTTCAAATTCAGTTCTGTAACTCATATTCCTAAATCTGGTAGCCCCTCGGTTGTTTCCAATTATCGACCTATTTCCATCCAATCGCTTATTTCCAAATTTTTTGAGCACCTAGTCTTAAATGCCATTCAACCAACCGTAAACTCTATTCTAGCCGAAGAACAGCAAGGCTTTCGCCCAAGACGATCTACTACCACATGCAGTCTTGTGTTCAATAATTATCTTCGTTAATCATAATCTTCATTATATATTATAATTATTCTTAGACTTTTTTTAACATCGAACTCGAGTAGATGTGATCTACATTGATATTCAAAAAGCTTTCGATTCAGTCAATCACAATGGGCTTATAAATATTCTCAATGAACAGGTTTTGGCAAACCTCTTCTCTCTTGGCTTAGAACCTTTCTTAGTAACAGGTATCAACGGGTTAAAGTTTTTGATGTAAATTCTAATTTGTCCCTGGCTTCGTTGGGTGTCCCTCAAAGGAGTCATTTATCGCCAATATTGTTTTAATTATGTACAAATAACCTCCGTCGTGTGCTACGCCACTTCAATCCGACCTGGATTGGTTTTCTAATTGGTTCAGCACTTTAGGTTTATCACTTAATCTCGATAAATGTAAAATTATGACCTTCACTAGATCCCGTTCAAAGACCCTCTACATTGCCGCATTCCATCAATAACTATATGGGTAATGAGCCTTTAAGACGCCTTATGTAATTTCCCAATACAGACCTGCCTTCGACGATTTGCTAAATGTTTAATGTACTTACGAACACAAAAAGTTGTTTTCTGTATTAATGTATAGTTGCATAAATATGATTTTTTTTTTTTTTTGTATCGAGTTCTGTTATCATAAATATGTAATGTTAATGTCAAAAAGGGCTAAGCCTAACTAACAAAATAAATAAAATAAAATAAAATAAAAATTGTGATTATTTGTATTTTTTGTAGTTTCTGTCAAGGCTCAAATCTATGATTTATTTAAATTTCCCTCTCACTTATCTATTTCATAAGTTATTTCTAAAGCCTCTTTTAGTGGATACCTACTTCTGTCATTACTATTTTCTCTGTTATTGGAACTATCTTTAAAATGAACCTTTTTCATAGAGTTGTTCAATTGAATTGCACTTAACCTTAATACTTATGCTTAACAATAAGGCAATTCTTTCAAATTTATTCTCGAATTTTTTTGTACTACTTAAAGATCTGTAGTGACACAAACTTCTGTTTTTTAAATTAACGCCCCACCCCCTTTTACTGTAAGTTACTTAGTGAATATATTTTGTACCTAATTCAAAATTCGAATGAGTAGTAATTTGAATGTACCAATTATCATGGATTCTTATTTCACAAGTTAAATAACTCTATTTAAAACTAATCGTATGTATTTCGATTTAGAAAAATATTAACCACTGAAAAATGTACGGTTGAAAAGAGGGATTCTCATTTGAAAAAACAGAGGTTTTTATCTCCACAGGACACTACATGATACTAACAGCGATTTAATATTTTGAAAGTAAAATTTTTGAAAAATAACTTCTTATACTTAAATTAAGACTACGAACAACGTGTACTGTAATTTCTCTGATCTTCAAAGTCACTTTTTATCTACAAATGGACATTGAAACTATAATGGACGGAATTATCATAATGTTATAATCTTAGAATATCACACAAAATAAAATATTATATTCTAATAAAAAATATATATAGTTATACGTACCTGGGGCTTCTAAAAAAAATTATTATACTAATTAATAAGTGATCAATTATAATTTATAACTAGGCAAAAGTTAATTCATTATATTGAATAGAACGCTTAAAAAAATAAAAAAATGAATAATTAATTGCTTTTTTTGATGAGTAGTAGTTCGAAAAAAACAATTACCATGGACCTTTTATCATTATAACATACAGCTAAATAACTCTATTTAAAACTAATTGTAAGTATTTTGATTCAGAAAATATATTCACTTAATAAATTATAGTTGAAAAGGGAGCTTCTCATTTAAAAAAACTATGGTTTGTATTTCCAGCGGATAATGCTTGAGTAAAACAAAATGTATCAAGAATTTAAAAATAAGGTATATAACCGCAATACAATATACATTTTACTAACCACGCAATGTTTTTGGAGTTAGAATGTTACTCAGAAAAAAATATAAAAAACATTTCTAATAATAAACAAGTTAATGAATATTTTTTTGTATTATGCTCAAATGTCCATGTATAATTAATATATTTAAAACAAGTTCAATTTACCTTTGAGATCATAAAAAGCCAATGCTCATAATATGTTACACTTATTTATTTCTAACTAGCTGATCCCGTGCACTTCGTTTCCCGGCAACCAATGATTATTATTATAATAGCTTCGAAACCCATGGCAACCATTTATAAACAAAAATGTCCATATGAAATTTCAAAATCCCTGTTTGAGCATCTCCCGAGGTTGGTCCTCTCCCTTTTTAAATTAGCCTATCTTCTGAAAAGAGGTCTAATCTTTATGTATATATAAATACCTATATCTGATCCGTTGCACTTCGTTGCCCATTAAAATAGCCAACTTTATATGAATAATATGTTTACATATCACCATAGCAGCCATTTACATGCAAAACATTCCATTGGAAATCTCAAAATAATATATAAATAGTTACCGTGGTAATATGAACTTACACATACGTTCGTTTATATATATATATATAGGTAGTAATACTTAAAAATAAAAACGTGATAAAATTAAGTATTTGTTAATTACAATATCCTTACCATCCAATGTTTCACATTCATCTAAATATACTATAACATTTTAAAATGATTAAAACAAATATATAAAAAGCAATGTTTGAGAAGGTACCATAAATTGATTAGTGAAGGGTTCTCTAATCTCTTATAATCTAATCGTGAGCAATTAAATATTGATTCGTAATTTATTGTTCTCATGAAATTTTTAATTGGGATGATGGGCATTATCATTAACCATAGTTTAAGGGGGTTAGGTTAGGAGTTTTGTATAATATTATAATATTGTTAAATCTTCAAACTTTAATAAAAAGCTCTGACCATTCTCTAGAAGAGATATTAAGAAATGTTATTATTTTTACAGCATTAAAATCGAACCATCTAAACTCTAAAGTCTCACAATCTTGTGAGAGCGGAGGGTCTAAAAATGGTTATTCTTTGACCGACTGGAACAACTTTAAGAATACTCAATATAAATACATCAACCTCTTAATCGTTTCTAAATACTTAATAATCTTCTTTTTCTTAATACTTAATAGTTTTATTTTTCTTCTGCTTCTTATTCTTGTTTGGGTTTATGTGGCCACAATAGGACCTCACTGTCTCACAACAAATCCTCCTCGGTACGATTTAATTCTAATGCCTAATCTTTCCAATTTTACCCACCTCATAGGTTAATGAGCTGGGATAGTCCTCTAAAGGATCATATTAATAAATTAATTGAGATATATAAATTAATTATTTTATGTGAACAATAAATAATAATATTAAATAAATAATATAAAAGATTTACGAATATTTTATGACAATTGAATGCATCAAGGGCATCTTGGAATCGCAATACGCATATATCATATTTTACTACCCAAACAATATTTTGTGGTTAGAATGTTACTCTTAAAAAAAAAATCTAAATGTATTTCTAATAATAAATTAATAAATAAAAAATTATTTTTTTATGCTCAAATATTCAAATACCTTTATCTTGTTATTATATGTAATATTAAACTACGTTAATTTTACATTTAAAATCATACAAGTCAATGCTTATAAGTTAGATATACACCTATTATAATTTATAATAAATATGTAATAAAATTTAGTTTTTCTTAATTTTATTATAATATGCTTACCATCATATGAAATACATGTATTTGAAAGTTCTATAAAGTTTTAAAATTATTAAAACAAAATTATATAAAACAAAGATTGAGTAGGTATCGTAAATTGGTTTGTTAAATGGTAATCAAATGAAAATTAAACTCAATATTAGTATTGATTCAGAATTTATGGTTTTTATGTCGTTATCAGTTTGGATAATAGGCATTTATACCAACTTCAATTGAAGAACCCACTAGTAATGTGCTCCGTCTCCTCATTTTATTTCCAGCCAAACACAATTTACCATTATGATACTATCTACAATGATATTTTCATTGTATATTGCTGCCTAGTCTTCTTACTCTATATTTTTTTCGTCTTCTGCTATCCCGTTATACCTAACATTTTATGGTAATTTATTAACCCAAAATATTTTTCTTATGCATTTTTTTTGTTATGATTTCCTCCGTCTGTACATTTTACACCCAAACAATATTTTTCTTACCAATATAAAATTGTGTACATCTTAAAGGTTCTATGTTACTATTTGATTACTAATTAAAAAAATTACCTCTACAGATATCTGGAAAAATAATAATTTTCAAGTCAATATCTTGTTATTTTACTACAATTGATGTAAACAATTAAAAATATCATCCGTTTGATTGTTTTGTATAAGTCATTCAATTTGAGACAATTTTTAAACAACTATCATTAATTAAGTTCCACACCAATATAAAAAAATATATTTAAGTTGTTGTTGCTTGACGAAACAAAAATTAAATTTAAATAATTCAACCAAATATTATGAGATTACATATTATTGTACTTCACTAGATATACTAGAATAACCTTATACAAATATAATAGAAGAATATTTTATAATTTTTAAAACATCGCTAAGCATAATATTCTTATTATTTTTATTATCATATTATGTTAAACTGAAAGTAAGAAATGGTATATGTTCTGTTTGTTTGTAGATTATCATAAAATGACAATAATTAGACTTGATATCTAAATTCATTATAGTACCTACATATTATAAAAATTATTGATGTTAAATCTCCACAAAATAAAAATCATAACACAATTAATATTATAAACATTTTGAATCAATAAATTATTATCTTACTATTTAATTTTACTATATCGGGTTCAGTAGCCGCTGGCATAACCCAAACTGAAATTGCTATAAATGTAAGCTTAATTAAATATTGCTTATTAAAAATCATTTTGACTTAATATTTTAATATGAGAACTTAATAAAAAATAATGTGAGCGTCGAACCACAAATGAAATAGAATACTACTTCTCGATTTCTTTTACAAGAAATATATTACTAACCCACACTCCCTGAGTAAAAAATAAATAATGTGCAAAATATGTTTTTTATTTAGTAGGTAGCTATTAATATAATATAACAAGGGCATAATATTATTCACTATTTGTTAGTGATTTCCATATGGATTATTTTTCATATCACTTGTGTAAATAATTAGTATGCAAAATTAAACATAGTAAAGATACTATGTAGGCACCTTGAACACAGGTTTTTAATATTTTCGCTTTGTTCGATTGACTTCAAAATTCTACTAAAAATGTTCAAATAAATTTGCTAGTAATATTATATTATATATGGTTAAATACAAAATACTAGGCAGAAACATGATGATATAAATAAATATCATAATATCGTACTTATATAAATATTATAATTGTATGTTTCATATACGCTATACGACACACTTTTAAAAATGTATCACGCCGAAGAAAAATGCACATATATATAACACTTAAATCAATGTTAGTTCAGTTACCTATGTATTGTTATTTGGGTATGGTGTTTATGCAGAAATATGCATGTTGCGTAATAGGTATGGAAAACGTTTAATGATTTACAAAATAAAATTAAAATGCTCATCAGAAAAAATTAATTTATCCTGCACTTTCCTAGTTTTTATATATTATATAATATATCTAAGAAGAATAATATAATATAAAAAAAAATGTAATTTATTAAACAACAAAAAGAATAATACTTTTGTATAACAGATTATTAATGTACATGCTCCTACATAAAAATAATATTGAGAATTCGCCACTCCAAAACGGAGATGGTTCGTTATCCTATGATATAAGGTATTATTATAAAATTACAATTTGTATTAAAAACTTAAAGCTGTTTACCAATTATTTCCGTTTTGTCTAGCTTTTTGATCAAATAGCCACTTTTTAAGTCGGAAAATGTTTATCAAGTTTAATATGATTGTCAGTACCTGCACATAGTACGTATGTACATTATTTACAGCGAATATAAATGCAGGTCTACTGTTATAATATTCAGGATATTTCTTTTAAATATTGACGGAAAACGATTACATATTAGATTCACTACTCACACACTCACTTGTAGGCAATAATACAAAATAATTGGCATTTTATAACAAACCGAAAAAAACTAATCGCCACCGTAAATCACAAAAAATGATTCCAATCAAATCATTAGATAACAAAAGTTTAACATTAAAACCAAATATACATAAAACGATATGATGAAAGCTGCCCACGTGAAGACGGTCTATTTACTTTTAAATTCAGACAATAATCAATAACACATTTATTAGAATGTTATTTTATAAAATATGACCAATTTGGAAAAAACATCACAGAAAGTGCAAAACTAGCACTAAAATCTAAAAAAAAAAAAAAAATCAAAATTAAATTTCTAATTTGAGTTACATTGTATGAAAAAATACATTTGAAAAACAATTGTCTTGATTTTAAGTTTTAATGTATTCACTATTTACTACCTATTTTTTAAATCTTAAGTTTTAAACTATACAATGAATAATAATAAAGCAATAGATTTTAACATGACACGATGTAATAAGTATAATAACTAGGCATATCCCCAACTAAATCTGTGAATACATGTCGTAGATGTCTATAGAATGAACATATAATATTATAAGTAAACGTATAATATAATAGTAGTATATAATATTACTGTATATCCATTTTGTAATAGGTACATCCTAATATCCAAGCATAATACAAATTCGCAGATCAGCATCATCCACGTTGATGACTGTTAATATGTATATTTATGGCTATAATATATGATCTACAACAAATAATTTTAGTAATAAAACCAGATTTGAAAATAAAAAATAACCACTTTGATGTACTCAGATAATTACCTTGATTATCGGTAAAATTACTAATATAAAAGTGGCTATCGATTATCGGTTATCGAATCTTTAACAGTTACCAGTTTTAGAACTGGTTAATAATATATTTATATGTTAAACATTAAAAATAATTTAACACTTTGAGTGCCATTTGTATCAATTTCAATACACAACTAATATGTTTATTTGTGCCGTGTGTATTGATTGTGTATATGATACACACAATAAAATTCCCAGGTCAGAATGGTCAGTTTTGTCATGTTTGGCCCGGCACTCAAATTTTTATAAAGGAAGTGCCTTAGATTATTGATGCTGGTTGTATACGATAAACAATAAAGTGAGGTAGAATTATAATAACCATGCCACTTGATTACATTTATATACTCACTTATCTCTCATTTATAACTTGAAAAACGTATAATAGTATAAGATTCTATTTTTTTGTAGGAATAAGTACAAAGCAAAATATTCTGTTCAGATAATACAACGTACAATGTTGATAATAAGTTGTTGATTCAGCAACCACATATAGGTAATATATGAGACAATAATTCGCCATTCGTTGTAAATTATATTTGATCACCTGATTAAAAAACTAGTATTAAAATTTAACACGGCTCTACGGTCTACATTTTCGAGTTTTCCACTCTGTTCGATCAACTTTAAAATACTACTGAATATTTTCAAACGTTGAGGTATGTCGAGATATAGTTATGGAAAACAGATAATGAGATAAAAAAAAGAATAAAATCTTTCATTATCCAGAAAAAAATAATGTATGACAACAGCTTCTTATAGATCTTACATAATATATTAAGAGAGGATAATTTTATAATATTTTATAAAAAGAAAAAACATAAATAATACATAATTGAATATTGCTTCCTCATGATTTCGATCATTAGGAATGAAAACAAGCTGTTCAACAAATGACGCTGTCTTGATCGAAATGTGCAAAACGAAAAAAAAACTCGATTTTGTTTTGTATTTTCAAATAAATTAATTAATGTTAAATAATATTTGAATACGTTCATCGTATATATAAGAATAAAGTTAAGTAATGTAATTATATATTTTCATCTAAATACGTAAATGATAATTTATCTAAATAGAACCACTTGTGAATTTTAATTTTTTTTTTAAATTTTATCAAACCGTTCTTATTTAATGTCTCCAAGATTTCTAAAATATAGTATCTACTCGTCAATTATACATTTCATTACGTATCAAAAATATGTTAGCATAATTACTAATTAATTATGGCATAGTTTTTATTGTGTTACCCATAAGTTTCTATACATATAGGTTTAGAACACCTTGTTTCCCCATTGTTTCCGTCTGTTAGTTATTGGTAGGTACATATCGACGATTGTTTGAGTTAGGACTTAGGTAAGATTTTACAATAGTAAAGTTCTTTTTAAAGTTACTATATTATACTTGCATCTAGCAAATAGCAAGTGTAAAAAAACAATCGTAATTCGTATTTCTATTTCACAGATTAATCAATCATCGAAGTAGCAAAGATTGTAAACTATATAATTATTACTTATTAGGTACTAGGTTAAGTTTATAAATTACACAAATTTCAAATACTCAGTAGAAATTCAATCATTCTATAAGAAAAATTATATTTTTTTAAGGTGTCCATATACATAAAGTCAACTGCCCGTTTGATTTTTCCTACTGTCCTTTAGAATAAGCCCTGTTTTTGAGATTTTTTGGATAAATAACCTAGATAGCATTTTGTAATGATAATATTATAATAGTATTATAATAACGTCATAACTACTAATATTATTCATGATTATAATGTTATAATAATATTATTAATCAAAAAATTGCTATCGAAATTGCTAATAACCTACTTACGTGGAATATTGTTGTAAGTTTTCTATATTTAGCTACAAAAGTTGATAATTTTATAAATTTTTAACGACACAATTATATTTAAATTTTAAATTTGATAAATGTTGTCAAAATCAAACTATAGATCCTTATAAAAAAAGAATTGTACATATGAATTTTTAATATTTTCCAACTGCCATTTAAGCAATATATCAGGAGCCATGTATTAAATTTTCAAGCTTTTTGGCCTAATTAATAAAATTTTATTGATATTTATGGAAAAAAAATAAAAACTGAATTTGAAGTTGTCCACTAATAGCTAAAAAAAAGTTAAAATATTTTCAAAATGTTATCAAGTATTGGAATTGATAAAATAAACATGATATAAAACTCAAGTGTCTACGTTTTTTCATTTTTGAATTACAACAAAATAAGAAAACAATGAATGTTTCTTATGTATGACAAAATAACAAAAACTGCAGCTAAAATAACATATCATTTGATTGATATATTTTGTACTTTTGGAGCACTTTCAAATTTCAGTCAGACAATCCGTTCTTCTCCCTCACCCAGATTGTGTTTTCATTTTTTGCGGTGACTTCAGTTTGCCAGATGTAAAATGGTCCAATGACGATTTTAGTTTATTATACAACTCTATTTCAAATCCTAGAATACAATGTATCCCTGAAGCATTTGCGTTTTTTAACTTCTTCCAGCTCAATGACATTCTAAACTCTTTTGGTGGTATCTTGGACCTAGTGCTTTCCAACGACAAAAGAATCTATGTTACATAAAGGAACAGGGCATGGTGGACTTCATAAAATGATTTATCATTTAAAAAATACGTTACTATATCACGTCTTGTTATTGAATTAAAAAAAAGTGAGTTTAAAAAAAAGAGGAGTAGTTGTTAATCCTATGGCATTTAATGAAGTCAATGCACGTAGACAGGTTGATTTAGTCGATAATCGATATGATCGATGAAATACAATTTCGTTAAAATGAAAAAAGACGTATTTCTTTATTTTTATCAGGCAATTTTTTTATAACAATTTCAAAATTTTTAAACACGCAGGTGTACCAATAGCAAAATCAACTTTATTTTTTCAAACAGTAACTACTATATTTTTTAATGGATTCCGGTAAAGCTTTTTTTAAAAAAAATTTTGATAGTGATTTAAATCATCAATTTTGGTTCGCTAGTTTATTAACTATGGTCCTCTAAAGTTTAGTAGAATATGCATTGATGCTTTTAATTGAAATAATTGATATAGGTTTAATTTACAAGAGCTAAATCATTTTTAGATTCTGAGTGGAACGATGAATGTATCGATTTTACAATGATGTGTGTGTTTTTTTTTTGTCGATAAGTAGTCGAAATAATCCTTCGATTTTTAACTTTAGTATCTTGTTCGACTGGAAAGTGAATATCGTTGGTGCATCGGGGAGGTCAACATTTAAAACTCCCAGTAATTTTCAAATACGCCAAGAAAAACCAAAGAAAAATTAAGGAAAAACGGGAATTTTTACGCAAAATCGATTTTTCACAAAATTGAATTTGGTTTTTGGTGTAACTTTAAAAAAATGACCGTAGACACATGAAATTTTGACTGAATGTTTATATTAGCATTTTCTATACTCCATAACATTTTCAAAATATTTTGACTTATTTTAAGCTCTTTACGGACATTGTCAGTTTTCATTTTTTTTTTTTAGTTTTTTTTTCTAAAAATATCAATTAAATTTTATTTGTTGATTAAAAAAGCTTGTAAATTTAATAAAAGGCTCCTAGTATATTGTTTCAAAAGCAAATGAAAAATATTAAAAATCCTTAGTCACAGTTTTTTTTAATTAGCATTTAAAGTTAAAAAATTGACAAATATGTAAAAATCACGAAAATTAGCAAATTATTTTGAGTTAATAATTCGTAAAATTTTTTCTTTTTAAATCTAAGATTTTACAA
>NC_042494.1:146599163-146611270 GCF_005508785.2 Acyrthosiphon pisum
TCTACCTTTATCAAACAAAAAATATCTATAAGAAAGTCAAATTAAATTTTTATGATCGTTTAAAATTCATATTTTTACAACATTGATATTCACTCGATTTCTCATGTAACGATTTTCTTATTTTGTTGTAATTAAAAAACGAATGACTGTAGATACTTGAAAATTTCACTGAATGTTTATATTAGTATTTTCTATATACGATGACATTTTGAAAATAATTTGACCCTTTTTGATCTGTTTACGGACATGGTCAGTTTTCAATTTTTTTAGTTTTTTTTTTTATAAATATCAATAAAGTTTTATCTGTTCGGCCAAAAAGTGTAAGAATTTAATACAAGGCTCCTGATATATTGTTACAATAGCAGTTGAAAAATATTAAAAATACATAGGCACAATTTTTTTTATAAGCATTTAAAGATCGAATTTTGACAAAATTTAATAATTATTTCGTAGTTAAAAATTTATAAAATGTTCAACTTTTATAACTAAGGATTGAAAATTTAAAACAAGATTCCACATAAATAGGTTAATACATAAATTACTTTATTTACAATAATATCATCAAATATACTTAGTAATATCATATGCTGACAGACCGTTTTCGCTCAAAATCGTTATTCTTATACAATGATAATATTATATCATTGAATTCAAATGTAACATCATCAATTAAAGTGACCCACTTGTAACCTACTGTAAATTAGAGTGACATTCACTTGCCAGCATTTTTTTTATTTATTTTTTATTTTTGTGTACACGATAAGTATTCGAAATAATGCTTCGATTTTTAACTTCGGTATCTTGTTCGATTGGAAAGCGAATATTGTTGGTACATTGGGGAGGTAAAAATTCAAAATTCCCAATAGTTTTCAAAAGCGCCGGGAAAAAAAAACATAACTATTAATTTTTTGTTGAACCCCTCAAACCCCAACTCTGTCTCCAACTAAATCCATGAATAACTATAGCTTGAACATAGTAACATACAATATGATAAACGTACATAACCATTTTATAATGGGTACATCCGATATCCAATCAACAAAAAAATTCGCAGAAGAGACTAGTTACAAAAAAATACTAGTAAAACATTTGTGTGAAAAATGTGTTTAATTTCATTCAATACACAAAGTAATTTAAATGAACACAAAATATATTGTTTTAACAAAAAAACTGCTTAAATAAAACTACCTCTCCGGGTGATCTTCTTGCCTTGGAACAAAAATATTGTCGAAGTACCTATATATACTGGCGTGGACGTTGTGCATTGGATCCTTTTGTGTGAAAGACAGGCGTAGAAGTCAATTCTGTATGATCCTTATATAGAGTGATGTTTGTGTAATCCCTTCTTTTGATATGCATCGATGAATACGTAATATTAATGTATTGATGTGTATATTATCATATTTTATTTTGTGCAGTGTGACAAAGGTGCCGCTGGTAATTTATTGTTGTTTTTACCAAATGTCTTGACCATAGAGATGTAGAATATTATATTTTATGTGTTGCATGTGTCGCATGTGTGTAAAAGGAATGCGTATAGATATATGCCTAAAGCGTATGTATATGTAGCATGTATACCGGGTCACCCCACACTCCATACGGACCTTCACTATTAGTTATTCTGTGTTTTTATTTAAGTATAGAAATATCGGTGTTGGTGAGTTGCGGCCGGGTCACCAAATTAAGTACGAATTGCGGCCCGTGTTTATGAAATAGGTGTATGAGTTGCGGCCACATTTTATTAATCACTTCATATCAGCTTATCAGCATTACTCAGAAGACACCACGAGGAGGTTGGCTGAGTCGTTGCCCAAAAATGTGTTTTTTTTTTTATTTTTAATTATTATTCATGTAAAAATGGCAAAATTTATGATAAAATTAATTTTTTTAGATTATTGGTTGAACAAAAACTTAAAACTTAATGATTTAACGAAATCAAACTGCTCTATTTCTTTCTATGCTAGCTTTGTCATCTTTTGTATTATAAATGCTTCTTTTTCACATATTTTATTTGTTTTTATTCCATTGCTTCTACATTTGATATACGTTTCTGATTCAATTTCTACTAACACATCAATAATATTATAGATGTTAGGATGACTAGAGTAGAACAATGAATTTAGGTGTGAATGAAAACTTCCACAGCCGTTAGTCGTACGGTTACAGCTAGCAGAAAACTGTGCCCAAATAGGTATTTGGGGGAAACATGGCAACCAGGGATATAATATAGTTTTCGAAAATATAGTCGGTAAATTGTACAACCCGATCATCTTTAGCGGGCAGTAATGCAACAAAAAGTTATCTGTGAAACAATCAATGACGTTGTCAGAATCCAAAAATGGCAACCAAAAAAAAAAATGTTAAATAATAATATAGATAGATAGATAGATACTGCCGGCACAAAATAAACAAATTTCCCAGGCCGCAATTACCTAAGTGATAAAATATGACCGGGCCGCAACTCACCTATAGCCGAAATATAATATATTATAGTCTAATGCATCAGCGAGATAAGGATATAATGGGAAGGCCTTGTATTGCGGGGCGATAGAAGATGTTGAATTGACTAATGACATATATGGTGAGAGGAAAGAGACCAATTGGAAGACAATGGAATACAGTGTCAAGGAATTATTATTATAGATTTTAGTAGACCGAGACCAGGCATAATATGATGATCATCATTGAAAGGAAGTAGTAATGGCGGAAAAGAATCTAAACGGATCATAAAGCAAAAAAAAAAAAAAATATTTAAATAATATTAGTAATTTATGCTATTAACAATATACAATATAATTTAATTATAGCAAGTTGTACAACTTACTATTATTAATATATACAATGTATTATGTTGAATTATATTTTTCCGAAAACATCATATTTATATAGTATGATTTATTTTAGTAGTATATAATTACAATTAAAATATTATTAATATAACGTAATGTGATGTAATATTATACTATATAGTTTAATTCATATTTATCTTAAAATGATTAAACAAAATACTTAATCCTTGTCCTGTTAAACATACTAACTTTTAAAGAATTTGGAAAGTGTATCATAGTATTTCTGTCTTGTAGTACTAGCGTCACAAAAGGGTTTAACTGCTTGATCCATACTTAGTTCTGAAAAATATAATAGTATTAGACAATATGTCTAGTGGGTTCATTAGTAGGATTTTTAGTCATTTTATTCATTTTAGTCATTCTTCCACAGACACGTACAGAACTTGGTTTGTATTCGTTTATACAGATTATTTTTAGACAAACCAGGCTAATCATTAAAAAATATAACATAATATTAAATACAATACACATTAATACATAGTAATTATTATTTATACATACGTGGTACGTCTAACATAAATGTTTCCAATGAATTTTTAACATCTATAAAAAATGATATTATCAATGTGTATAGATATTTTTATCTTTATATTATGAGCTATTCGATGAAAACTTAGACATTATTTTCTTTATCTAATAACTACATAATGATGATTTTATGACCTCAAACTGATAATATTATGCGGCGTATTGATTACAATAGCCGTCATAATTTACACATATAAGTATACATCCGGCCCGTACTTATACTTTTCGATAACAATAAACGTTTGATAACATTAACCGTGATTATAATGAGCGGCGACCACTGTATAATCATATTTCTCTACATGCTTCACCCACCCACTGTACATGATACGATCCAAACCAATATCAAAAGTTAGCAAATCATTAGCAAATTCATTTTTAAAATCAAAATTTAACTCCACCCACTTGGTCTGATTGTTCTGGAGTAAGCATCAGTAATTAGCAAATAATAGAAAATGTATTTTTGAAGTTAGCAAATGCAGCCTACCCACCATGTTATTGATTTTTTATTTTATATAGATTTTTTATCAAATAAAGATTTTTTAGAGATACTCTTATATGTTAATTATTTGCTAACTACTGGTGCTTGTTATGGAGATCAAAAAATTTTAAACATTTATATTTTTACGAAATTTTTTATTCTAAAGTTACACATATAAGTTATATAACTTATAAAAATGACCAAACTTCGATACTATTAGTGGGCTGCATTGACAATCTGCGTTTTGGTACTTTTAGTTATATACCTAATAGTATATTAAAAAAATTGTGCTTATCGTTATTTTTATACCACTTATAAGTTACATGGGTAATTTTTCAAAAAAAACTATAATTTTTTAAATGAAATGGGTTTAATTTCCAGAACCAGCACCATTAGTAGATACTGTAGTAGATAACTAGCAAATAGTTATCAATTAATAGCAAATATCTTTTTCAAGTTAACATATTAAAATTCTATTTTCGGCAAATTTAAAAAAAAAAATTAAAAACCATCCACCTTGTCCAATTGTCTCAAAATAAGCACTGCTAGTTTTTAAGTTGGCAAATTATAAAATCCAATTTTTTCTAATTTTTTTATTTCAAAAGTTACCCGCAACTTATAAGTGGTATAAAAATAATCACAACTTTTTTTTAATATGGTAGATAACTATAACTAAAAATACCCCAACGGAGCTGTCCATGTATACCGCAAATAGCAGTGTTCGGATTAGATAAGTATTTTTTTATCTAGATAAAGATAAAGATAATGCAACTCAAATGTATCTAGATATAGATATAAGATAACTTAACTTATATTTATCTAGATAAAGATAAAGATAAATATTTTTTTATCTAGATAAAAAAAAAGATACAATTATTTTTTAAATGGTTATAAATGTTGATATATTTTAGTTGGGCACTAGGAACATAATAATAATAATGATATAAATAAAAATAATTACATTATTTATAAACCATAAACTTTGTTTTAAAATCTGTATAAATATTTAAAAATTTAGTATGATTTCGCGATTTTTATCAATAAAAATGTATCCAGATGAATTTATTTAGATTGGTAAAAAAATTATCTAAGATGAACGTTTAGATACCTTGTAACTATTTATCTAGATAAGATAAAAGATAAACAAATAATTATCTAGATAAAAAGTCCGAACACTGGCAAATAGTATCGATATTTGGTAAAATGTATACGTTTAATAGTGTTTATGGAAAAAATACTGTATTCGTTTAGGGGATGGTTATAAAAAAACACGTCTGGAGTGTGGCATTATACAGAAATGAGACATTGACAGTTAATAAGAAAGATAAAAATATGTTCGAAACTCTGGAGATTTGGTGTTGGAGAAAGATGCAGAGAATAAGGTGGACTGATAGAAGATGAAATGAAGACATATTGATAACAATATATGAAAAAAGCCGGCCAAGTGCGAGTTTGACTCGCGCACGAAGGGTTCCGTACCATAATTCAATATTCAATATTTGAATCTCTTGAATAGAAACTTTATGTAGGTAATGTATTTTGTATTTAAATGTAAAATTAAAGATAAGATAAATGGTTTGTTTGTGCCCGTGGCGACGACTTAAAACGATTCTCTATAATTCTGTATTGAAATTTATAGAACGAATCATTTTATACAACGTCACCCATGGCAACCATTTATAAACAAAAATTTCCATCTGAAATCTCAAAATTCCCGTTTTAGCACAGACCGGGGTTGCTCCTCTCCCTTTTTTTAGTATTTTTTGTTATAGCATCCACGAAAATACATAATCTGTGAAAATTTCAACTTCCTAACTTTCATGGTTCATGAGATACAGCCTGGTGACAGACAGACGGACGGACGGACGGACGGCGAAAGTAATAGGCTTCCGTAGAGAAACGTACGGAACCCTAAAAAAAACATTGATAGATATTATAAAGAGAAAAAGATGCCAGATGATAAGACAAATTGACGCGGGCTACGGCGATGTCGGGGATTGCAGTAGTCCGGTCGTGTTCTGATGACGGGTGTGACGGTGTGGACGTGGGTGACACTCACGATATAAAAAAAATAACGGAACACAGAGTATATGTTTAATGTCCTCTGGGGGACGTTTATTTGTAACGAATACAAAGATAGATCGTTTACAATTTTGTTTCGGTAGTTTTCGGATACCGGATTAAAACAATGGGGTAGTCTTGACACTGATGACTGTGTATGCCGTATCGTCAGACGATGGTACGTGGTCACGTCGGTCGAATGGTCGAAAAGCGAGAGAGCTGCCGGCGACCGGTGCTCGTCTTACGCGACTTGCCTTCCCGTCCCGCCCTGTGCCTTTGTGGCGTGGTGGGAGAGTTGGCGATGTCGCGCTGTAGCCAGTGGTGGCGGTTGACAAAAGCGTAGAACGGTCGCTGCGGCACCTTTACTTTGTACTGGTTGCCGCTGCGTACCGTGTCAAAATGTTAAGGAATGGAGATGAATTGCACAGTTCAATAGTTGAAAAAATTATATAAGGAACAAGATCAAGAGGGAGACTTAGGATGAGATACATTAGCTAAATAATGCAGGATGCAGGAATCACCTCCTACAGGGAATATATGGTGAATGATAGAGAAAAATGGAGAAGGCATTTATTGTGAAAATTCGTTAAAAACCAATCTTCGGATTGATAAACAAAAAAAAGGGAGGGACGGTAAAGCCAAAAATATTTTAACATAATGGAGAAAAAATCTTTATTTTATAAAAAATCACTATATACAATAAAAAAAATAACAAGGTGAGAGGGATGTATTTTTAAAAATAGATTTTCTATTATTTGCTAACTACTGGTTTTTGTTCTAGAACAATCGGACAAAGTGGGTGGGTTACCTGATCATGGCCCACCTATATGAAAAAATATATATAACTTCTACAAAAATGATTTACTAATTTCTGGAATATATTTTATAATATTATTTGCTAAGTTTTGATATTGGTTTGGGTCATCGTATCATGTAAAGTAGGTGCAGGTGGGTAAAGTGTAGTCTATAATTCTTTCAATTTATTGCAGACCAAGCTAGATTATGCGAGTTATACAATGGCGAGTTTAGAAATATAAAATTGAAATGCCTATTATGCATGTTTTGCCAATCTTTGGCGTACCTATATATTATACATATTTAAAAATTTTTTTTAATGAAATTGTAATTATTTTTTTTCTTTCTTAACACGATGAACCATGGTAAATAAAATAATGCCAGTGAATTTAACCTGACTTAAACTCCGTTAAATATAAGCTACGCGTATTTTTACGAATTCATTTGAGTCTGATATAGGTATTATAAAAATTATAATAGAATTAGAATAATTATTTACTTAAAGTAAAACACACACACCACTCACATGAAGTGGTTTTTAATAATATATTATGTTTTTTTTTGCTTTACACGCGTTGTAGGTGTCTCACAGCTTCTACCAAGTCTTTCCAACGATTTATGTCTTCCGAGTCCTGTAGTATTACTAATTCGTCAATACATATTAAAACACTCAACACACGGTCCATCCCTCTATCTCGGTCTTCATCATGATCTCTTTTCAGTCAGCTTTGTGATATCTTGTTTTGCTCTCCGTGCATGCCCAGCACATTCGATGCGTTTGCATAAAAGAATAGCTGAATATTTTTTCTCCGTTTAACTTCTCTGTTATCTGAGTTTATTCTACGATGTATAATATTCTTCTCAGAACCTTTTTTCAAATATCAGTAGTTTTGTCCCGTTATCTTTCGTCGTTGATCATGTTTCACATCCGTATAGTATGATAGGGTAGAAGTATGTAGTTTAGAGTTTTACTTTTGATTCTTTTGTGAGTAATACGGACTTGAACATTTTACTCATGGAAAAATATCCCCGGTTTGCCAACGATATCCTGAGATTTATTTCATTTTGCATATTATTGTTAGCATTTATATTTATACCCAGGTATTTTCAGTTACCTACCTATCCGAAGGTATATTGAAATATATTAATAGTATAAATTCTGGACATGACTAAATACTTTGTTTTGTCTTTGTTAGTTTTCAGTCCCATTTTTAGCTGGCTTCTTTTAGTTTATGTGTAGGTACTTAAGATTATTTAATCTTGGGATTCTCCTAGAATCACTGTATCGTCCACGTATACCAGTAGGCCTCTGTTCCCTACTAGTTCCACGATAGATCTGTTCTCTTTCGTATATCTTACCACTTGTTCTAATGACAGTTTCAATATTTCTGTGGACAGAGTGTCTCATCGTCATAACTCATAGGACTGTCTTAACTTCAAAGCCTTTGGAAACTTCATTCATAATCACTACTATTTTATATCGCATTTAACACATTGTATTTCAATTATAGGTTCTTATTAATCGTATCAGCTTTAAGAGTATTTCAAAATTATCAAGTATTGTCCAAAGTTGTTCCATGTTTATACAAACATATGCTTTCTTGAAATCAATAAATAACATGTGAAGGTCCTTATTGAACTCGTAAAAATTTTCCGTTATTTGACGTAGCTCAAAGATAATAATATGATCACTTGTCGATCTACGTTTCATGAATCCATGTTGGTAGTTAACCTTATAAGGGTCTATAATTTTGTCTTTATCCAGTGTAGTTGTTTTTTGTTTATCCATTTCATGGATAATGTCCACGAAAACTTCGCAATTATTAAATAGTGGTCAGAGTCTCCATCTTCGCCTCTGAATGTTCTGACTTTTTTTTGCTATTTTGCAATCTCTTTTCTATGATAATTCGTTCAATTTGGATTATAGTTTTCCCGTCTGGTGAGGTCCAAGTATGTTTGTGAATATTTTTCATGGGGAAAAATGTGCTTCTGATTATACAATTTTTGACTTCAAGAAGTCTATTAGTTCCATGTCATTGTCAATAGTTGTGATGTGTAAACATTTATATCCAATTCCTGGTTGAAAGATTTCTTCTTTACACACCTTATTATAATACTTTACCCACTTATAATTCAAGATTTTAGAATATAAACATTGTTGATTAGGTGTTTTATTCTTTATATGAATCAAAATATTAAGTAAGTACTTTGAGTATATTTTTAGTTTTATTTTTATTTTATAGTGTAAATTATATAAATATATAAATTAAATTAAATATATACATACTATTTGCAACACGAACTAAAAAATATTAATAATATCAAATTAATTTGATATTATGAACCTATCTTTAATACATTTTAAAATATAAGTTGATTGATTTTTAAAATTTAAGAGCCCTATAGGATATACATATTATAGCATATGTATAGGTCAGTCTGGAGCCTGGACAAATGATAGTAAGAGTCATAGCCAATCGTGGGTGACGGCTTGTCAAATAAATGCATTAATAGCTATAATGGTACTCATCGAATAAGTAAACATTTTATGATGATCATCATTACATGGGTTATAAGACACAAATCACAAATTGAATTAAAAAATAAATAAATTAAAAAAAACCATAAATACAATTTGCACGTACGTCTTTTCACTAAAAAAAAAAAAAAAACATAATATATAATAAATAATATTATACCTTATATTATGATTCACAGTCTAAAAACTATAGGGATGACCTAAACATTGTCCTTCTACAAAATATATTATTACAAAAAATTGCACAACGATCTACCGATGTGAGTCAAGCTTTTGAAATGTTGATGTATTTTTCAAAATTAATAAAGGTTATTCGTAGGCTTCTGCATAATATAAAAAAAATAGTATATTTTGGCAGTTATATCTTGGTATTTTTTTATATCGATATTTGAATATCATACAAATTTATTATGAGTGCAATATATTGGAAATGTATAGTTTAATTTACAGTTAATAAATAAAAACAATATCGACATAAAATACATATACATTCCTAAGTTGAAAACTTTTTGGAAAAAAACTCTATAGGTATGATATTCATATTTTATAAAGTTAAAGTGATTACGTACTTGGTGTATCTGGAATAGAATAAAAACTTTAGTTATTAATATTTAGATAAATGTTATAAAACATTCGCTATATTTTTCTACTATAAGGTCATGGATTCATGGATAGTATAAACAAGTTAGATTCATCTAATATATTATGTAAATATTATAATATAAAATATAATTATTATAAAAAATTACTTGCCTATTTCATCTAGAAATAAATTACACAGTATTAATTTATAAGTATAATTATAAAACATTTGTAATTTATTGTTGTGATTAAACAGTCAAATCTAGTGGTTTCATTGAGAAGTTTACAATAAATGTACAGAATGTCCAGTAGTCAGTAGAACACTAACTTTTAAAATTAATAGTATTGATAGAAATAAAAAAACAATCTAAATTTGATCATATATTATGTACAGTAATTATTATACTTTTCATAGTTTATTTTTACAGTAATAGTTATTATAATATTACAAGCTGATCCCGTGCATTTCGTTGCCCATTGAAAGTGTCAACTATAATATTATGTTTTATTTTGTATAATTAATTACTATACGTTTTCCTCCGAACAGTAACGATGCATCCTTCGTCTGCGCAGGATTACTTCTGCGTATTGTTTCTTATCGTTACGTATAAATTAACTTACATTATGTCGTTTAAATTTATCACATAAATAATTTTTAAGCCGCGTTTGAAAAATGTAATATTAAATTTATTCTCAATATAAGAAATATTGTAACTAAGCACTGCATAACCATAATCATATGCTTACCTATATGTAGCTACTGTAGTATGCTTTTATAAATTATATTCAACGATTTATTACCTTCTGCATAAACATGCGGATTTTTAGCTTTTGAAACACGTGAGCAAGCCATATATAGCTAACCATGTGAAAACATGGCGTCCAAATGTATGCTTGCTACTTTCAATGTTTGACCCTGTGATTTGTTGATCGTCATTGAAAATGCTACTTTTAATGGGAACTGTAGGCGTTTGAAATTTAATGGAAAATTGTTGGGTATGATTGGTATGCGTGGTATATTGCATCTCCTATAAGTTGACTCACGATCTACCTGTTCAAGCCTTCTCAGTTTGGCTTGTGGAAATGTCTCGTTTAATCTAGCAACTTTTATATTTCGTGCTTTATTAAAGCTTCTTGAAATATTAGACTTACGCTATCGTGGCATAATTATTAAATGCTATACTTTCACACCATGGAAAGAAAACAAAATCCGTGATTGATTAATTGTTTTTTTTTCACGGCAACCAATAATTTATTATTAAAACCCATGGTGACCATTTATAAACAAAAATTCCCACCGTAAATATATAATTCCCTGTTTGAGCACATCCCCTGGTAGGATCTATGGGAATGATTTGTATCCTATGTCTTATTCTGATGTATAAGCTACCTATATTATTGTAAAGTTTCATTAAAATCCATTCAGTAGTCTTTATGCGAAAGAGCAATAAAGTTGGATGTTTGGTATAAGTGGACTGTATAAATGTTCTCTATAAGTGTTAACGAAATAAAATAACAACCGGTATTTTAGTTTGCCGTGATATGAATCGACGGACTACTATTAACAAACCAGTAACGTAAATGGTATGGGGGCACAAAAATAGTGCTGGCCAGCAAGTGGAAATAGTAATAAATATCTAACACAAAATTGATACTAAAACTAATAAGATAAAACAACCATAGGAAAATATATATACAGGGTGATTGATTAAGCGTAAAACACTCATTATCTCAAAAAGTATTCATTTTTTTCAAATTTTTTTTTTTTCAAAATTTTAGATCTACGCTGTTCTAGAATTATATAATTTTTTTATATTTTTCACCCTCATATTTATTAGGAAAAACACTATCAACTTCTGATTTTCAAATGGTAACCTATACTTTTAATTTCATAAATTAATAAAGCTATTTTTTTTATGAATTATCACGTTTAAATTTTCATTTTTCATTAATCCGTTGATGAGATATAACTCCTCAAAGTTGGGTAGTTTTGGCAGGTGTTTGTGTGTTAATGTGTTATACCTAGTCGGTAGATATCACAGCAATTTGGATTTTTATGCCCCAGAGTAATAGATATTACACTTTTCAAATCATTTCAAGTACAGTAAGCTTATAAGTTGTGCCCCTAAATATATTGTAAAATGCCCATTTAGCAGGGTGTCCACCGTGTGCCCCACTAAAAGTGATTGCGGCACTGCTGCACTTCTCATAATATACTTATCAATTATAAAGACCAGAAGCTAAAAGTATAAACTCGATATCGGTCGAACCC
>NC_042494.1:146611320-146651149 GCF_005508785.2 Acyrthosiphon pisum
ACGATGGATTAATATAATCAATTAATACAAAAACCTAACCTAACCGTACTAAAATCCAATGAGTAAAAAAAAACAAATATAACCCTTTTTAAATTAGCCTATCTTCTTCCCAGTGGTCTAATCTACCCAATTAAGAGGCCATAACTCCGGAATTACTTATAGCACAGCATACAAACTTAGATAATAGCTGATTCTCAGACATATAATTATTATATTGATACAAATAATAATATTAATCAACAAACATGCCAGATTAACCAATAGCAACCAATATATAATACACTATTATTATTTTTATAATAATATTTTTTTTTTATATATATATATAACCATAGCAACCATTTATAAACAAATATTTCTACTGTAAATTATCAAAATCCCTGTTTGAGCACTTCTATTATTTTTTTCTGGACAACCCTTATCACTTAAGGGTATGAAAAATAGATGTTAGCCGATTCTCATACCTACTGAATATGCATACAAAAATTCATAAAAATCGGTCAAGCCGTTTCGGAGGAGTATGGCAACGAAAACTGTGACACGAGAATTTTATATATTAGATGTATAAAAACAATTGGTGTATAAAAACCGTGGTGGCGACTGCTGGTTTGGACGCTGAACGGGGTTGTTGAACAAGATGGTGAAGTGTTCCACGGGTGACGGTGTCGTTAACGCACTACACAAAAATCTAGTATTCGGTGCAACGGTCAAAAAACGGATCTACTATAGGTCGGTATTCGGTAAATTCGGTATTCGATCGCGGTAGTGTTTTTGATCGCGGACTTGGTCGCGTCCGTTTTTCGCGGCACACACAAAACTTCGTGGTACACAGAGTTGCGAGAGAGAGTATGGTTACGGTGACTATCGGAACTCGGAAGCCCTATCAAACTGTGATTACAGTGTGTGACGAAGTCGTCGTCTGAACAAACAGACTTTCGCATTTATAATATTAATAGGATATTCTTTACTAGTTTGTAATATAGGTACGACTATTATAATAACTACACAAATTACAAAAAAAATTATTATATCATGTCCCATCGACAATATGCTCAACGGTGCCAAATAGGTAAGGTTAGATTGAATTATGAACATTTTTGCACTTATTAAACCACACTAAAACAGTTGAATCGCAAAGAATAACCAATACAGAATAAAAATATAGCTCGGTACGTAAGTGTACCTGACTAAATTACTATGCATTGAGGAAAAGTCACACTCACTCATAATAATATAAAAGTTTTGTAACTTCTAAACTCGAATGAGTATTCCAGATGTAAAATTTTTAAATGTTGGTGGATCGAATTCATAAATAATTAGTATGGCGAACCGAACTTTTTAGTGTGATGTCGAACTCGAATTGAGCATTTTATTTAACATCGAACCACACCACGCAGGTACCATATATATTTCATTACCAAACTGAACCCAAAATAAACGTTTGAATAAAATGACAAGTGAAAGCGTGTTGGGAGTGTTGGGAAATATCTAGATAAGTAGATAATACTTATTTATCTTTTATCTTATATAGATAATTTTCAACTCGATTATATTTATCTCCATCTTGATCAAATTTTAGTTATCGATGTGTACCTAACTATATCATTTATTTTAATGGACAGAAAAAAATGTTTAAAATTAATAATATAATTCATATTTTTTATTTAATATTTATTAATTATTTATTTACATCTTATTTTTGTTTCGGTATTTTTATAATGTTTTAACTGAGTATGAAAAAATCCAAAAGTATTAGGACATTCTTTTTATTATTTTTGTATTAAT
The DNA here is from genome assembly GCF_005508785.2 of Acyrthosiphon pisum. Lineage (NCBI taxonomy): Eukaryota > Metazoa > Arthropoda > Insecta > Hemiptera > Aphididae > Acyrthosiphon > Acyrthosiphon pisum. Next base: position 146,613,106 of record NC_042494.1, read on the forward strand.
TTTTTTTCAAAATATGTAAGCTGTTTTGTATAATTAAGACAGACAATAACGTTTCAAGTTCTAATGAAGTTTATTTTAAAAATAATCTAGGTATTTTATTTTAAGTTTTTTTTTTAGCTTTTTTAAATTATGTATTTCTTTTCTTTTACCTCCATCACTGAATAATGAATATTTTCAAAATTAAACATGAAATTATCTAATATTTATTTATATAAAAATGTATTAATTTTTACTTTATCTAGATACGATTTAATTTAACTGTATGTGTATTGTATAAGTAGGTATACTATATTAGTAAATATTATACAGTATATACTATATTATAATATACATATATATTATTTATTATACATATAAGTTATAAGTATCACACAACAATAAAACCGGGAACATTTTTAGTTCGAAACGTTTGACATGTTACAATTTTTGATGTTCATACATTTTTTGAGTTCGAGCTATTTCAATATTCGAACTATTTTGACTTTCGAACTTTTTTATTTGAGTTCGTTCGGTTCGGTTTTTTAAAGCTTGGTTCGACTTTCAAAATTGAACCGAACACCTAAAGTTCAGTTTGATTTTTCGAACTTTGAACAGTTCGACTCACTTCCAAAAATTATATTTTCTATGATTTTCAATTGATAAATAAATAATTTTTAGAAAAAAAAAATATTGCTTATATAAATGCACTAAGAATCTTACAAACAAAAATAAATTAAAAACATCAATGAAATAAAAAGCTCAATAATTGTTTCTTACCAGCCAAGACTTCTGTAAAATAAATATATAAAAACAGTTGTAATTATATTATACCGTATTATTTCCCAATACTCTATAAATATTAAATTGTAAAAAGTCCAGGAAAAGACATGGATAGGTTCTGTCAAATATTAAAAAAATTGTTATAATTCTATAATTGCTCCACACAGTATGTTTAACCAACCTTTATTTCAGTTACCTATCTGCGTTTTGTACCAATACTTTTACTTGATACTTTGCCAATAATTCGATCTAACAATTACAGTTAATTTTAATCTCTAGATGGTGACGTGTCGGATGAACTGTTAAGAGGTTTGAGGCTACCTGTTATGGTATTATTATTTTCCTTCAATGGCTTTGGTGATCCTAGGCACTCTTGATTGGTTAATGTTGAATTGATATGGAGGCACACGTTTAGTAATCAGTGTATCGTGACTCTTAAAGTATTCGATATTTCAAGTGAATTCACATGATCTTTCATGTGAATCGCACCTGATTTTATATACTATTGGATTTCGACGTTTGTTGGTTTTCACATTTGCGCTGAGGCCAGTCAAAACGCCATCTACGATACGTGGGATATCTTTGCTTTTGTGTCACACTTGTTTGTCTCTAGTGTTTATGTTATTGAATAGTTTTACCGGGTTTTTGTTCATACGTTTGTTTTTTGGTAGCCTTTAGATAGACTGTATTAGTATTTGTATGTAGAGTTAAAATAATATACATATATAAAGTGGATCAAAAAAAAATTTGATTTAAACTTTATGGTTCGAAAAACATGCATTTTGTTGGTACAACTTTAAAATTTAAAATAAATAAAATTATGAAAATACATAAAATTTACATACTCATCCACTCTATAAAAACAAATTATTATAATGTTATTACTGAGGCTGTATGTTAGCCTGTATTATAATTTATAAAGTATCTTTCAGTGACTGTTCTTTTCACGTGTGTAGGTATGTGTTTTTTCACGTATATAATGTATATGTTTTATAACAGAAACAATGGTTGGATATTCAACTTAAGTACTTTTAAAAATATTAAGAATAAACAAAATAATATAGAAACACCCGTAATTTTTATGCAAAATTAATTAAATTTTTTTCTTGTATTCAAAACAAATGTTCATTGAGTTTTGAAATGTTCGCTATATAGTTATATCGACAATATTGCCAATTACTAGATAGGAGCATATGACCTAATTTATATTATCATAATATTATGACAAAATATTTTAACATTTTTTTGTGATGTTTAATATGTATAGACAAATGTAGGTAAACATGGTTCTCCAATAGTTACTGATTTAAGAAATGTCGAAAATAGATAATCATAATTTTTTTATAACAGGTTAAAGTTAAAATTTGTTTGAATCTCATCAAAATCACAGTCACTTTTTAGTTATAATATATGTCTGGTCTTAAGATTTGAATGAATAATAACATTATTAACACTATTACATATTAAAAAAATTAATAATACGTACGTTGCTTTACTGTAAAATTTTAAAGTTCAAAAAATTAATACCTAGCTATGTACATTATATTATCCACAAATAGATAAAAGTTTAGTGGCATATTTGTATATAATCACAATAAAAGTAAAACTATAGATTTTCGGAAGTATAAAGTTTTTTTAGATTCATATGAAATGGTATTCTAAACTTTTAGAAAGAGAAAGACATTCACATAAGTTATACATTTATAATTATTATAAAGCAAAATGCAAATATATGAAGCTTAGAATGTACCACTTCATACGTTTGTCAGGGTATGGTAGGTATCAAAAAGCTCTAGTAGTTTAGATATTATATTTATTTTTATTATGTTATGTCAATAGGTAAAAATCAAATTGGAAATGTAATACAATAATACAATATGGTACCACAAAAGTAACTGAAACATTTTTGAAAATACCTATAATCATAATTTCTATTATAGTCGTTGAAAGTTCAAATTTATATAAGTTTCTTTAAAATCATAAATATTTTTCAATTATATTACAGGTCTGGTTAGAATCTAAACAACACGTACCTTCATCAGCTGTAAATAATAATATTTAACTAATTAAAATAGACTAAAATAGATTATAGGCATATTATTCATAGTATATATAGTGAATCTAAATTTTGGAAAAAAAGTCTTTCAGCTTATTATTTTTGATTTGGCATCTGATCATACTAAGGAAAGAGGAAGTAAAAATATGGCAATAAACATAAATTTAACTTACCAATCGCCTCTGAAAAAAAAATATTTTAGCAATGTTATTAATAACACAATATTATATACAATTTTATTCATAAATACACTTAATAGTTGTATTCAATGTGATTAACACCTTTGGTTTTCTCTATGACAAATACAAATTTATGAATTCCGATGTGTAAGTATTAAAAATATTGACTTCCTATGTGTATATTTAAATATAAACTAATTATTTTGTGTGATTCGCATTTGAAGGTTACTTAATTATTGGTTTTAGGAATCATCCTTATTTTCTATCTTCAATGTCAATTTTTATCTACAAATGGACATTGAAGTTATGGACAAATTACTTAATATTATAATAATATAACGCACAGAATAAACACAGAATAAAATAATACATTTTATAAAAAAAAAAATGTTTCTAAAAATATTTATACTTACTAATTTCAGCTACAAAAAATTATAATAATAATTAATAGATTATTAATTATAACTATCTATGTTAAAGTTAAATCAACATTTAATTACAATTTCAATAATTAATAGCTTTTTTTCAAATATGATTGTGAAAAAAAAATTCGAATCATTAACATAAGTTAGACGTACAATCTGCATTGCATGTTTATTTTTATTATGTGGCTTGAAAAAAAAAAAAGCATGCTTGAAATAAATGAGCTACGATTTTAGTGTCACAATTGGAAATTAAATAAGTAGAAATAATGGAAAAAAGTAAAACGGGTATGATAGCTTTCATTTAAAAAGTATCCCATTTTTCTATAATTTGGATGGTAATAATTTAATAGGTAATTAAAATCATAGTGAAAATAACAGTAATTGATAAAGTATATAGGTACTATGAAGTATGAATAACGCGTATTACTTAAAGTTAGGTACACCTTATTGTTTATTACGCAAGTTCGGAGTACAATAAGAAACACAAAAATTACATACTTTTTAATGATCCTGAATACAAAATACAAATAGGTTTATAAATGGTTAATTTTTATAATTATAATTGAATATTTGGAAAATAAATTATTTTATATATTTAATTTAAAATTCTCATCAATAAAACGTTAGATAAAGGAAATATTTATTCGTCAACGTAATAATCATTTACAATTTAGGTACAACTACAATATTTATATATTTTTTTTTTTTTTTCTATATTTGTTCATTGTAACGACCTCAAGGTCTTTGACAATGCTTATCACAAGTGGGTAGTAGGGAGATCATGTGATCTATTTATCTATGTATATATCACTATATGCATGATACTACCCCCCTTCTCCAAGAGGAGACATGTGCGGTCTTCACTCCCAGTGGAGTGGGACCTAGTTGGAAACCGGATGACGCAATCGGACGACAGCACGGGAAAATGGTGACTGCGTAGAATCACACACATTTTTTTGCACTTTGCTATGAATCGAACCGATGACTGTGTGAGTCGTAAGTCAACTGTGTGACCACTGCGCCACTCCGGCCCCAATATTTATATGATTATGATTTAATTAGGATTAATGATCAATTCACTTATAAGCATTATACATTTTAATATTGATCATTAATTATTAATGTAATGGTTCTTTTCATGGATCTAGTCTATAAAAATTCTAGTATTGTATTTTGTGGACGTAAGCATAATTTATTTTAACATAATATTCAGATTTGAAACAGAACACTTAACTTTATCTTAGCTATGCCACTCCAAATCGGTGTCACGTCATTTCATCGCGGCTAAATGCATCGTGCGTCAATTCACCGTGGTCATTTTTCGCAACGTCAATTTATCGCGTTATAAATAAATCGCGCGACAATTTATCGCGTGTTATCGTTTTTATGATTTTTGAACTCTAATGATCTCTGCTAATGCTAGCCACCGTCTTATGACAACTGTCAAATCGTCATTTTACCCGTCATGTATTTATCGAGTACGCTAATTTATTATTATAATAAAATTATTCTATTATGACTTTTCAAATGCTAAAAACTGAGAAAGGGAAGGATATGCTTTGCTACGATGGCCGTATTTTTTCAAAAGAAAAAGAAAATGACACGAAATCCATATGGAAATGTAATCAGTATTATAAAAATAAATGTCGCGGACGACTTCACCTAAGCGAAGGGAAAATATTAAAAAACACTGACCATAATCACGTTCCAAGTTCATCAGAAATTCAGGTAAAAAAACACTTTATAAACTAAAAGATATGGCCAGTAATAATAGTGATATGAGTACACAATCGGTAATAGGTTCAGCACTTAATCAAATTCCTATTGAATCGTCTGGGCAGTTACCTAATATAAATATACTTAAACGTACTATTCAACGTGTACGTAAGCAAAAATTACAGTTGCCCAACGACCCGGCAGACTTAAATTTTATCATACCCGATGAAATGACAAAAACCATAGATGGAAATCTTTTTTTGCAATATGATAGTGGTATTAATACTGAACGAATTTTAATTTTTTCAACAACACGTTTATTGTACCTTATGACACAATGCGACAATTGGTTTTGTGAACTGCTATTCATTGGTTTCTGAAGATTTACCAAGAACAAATAATGCTGTTGAAGGATGGCACAATTGTTTTACATCGATCTTAAATCAATGTCATCCATGTATATGGAAATTTATTTTAGCATTGAAAAAAGAGGAAAACACGAATAAAATAAAAATCGAACAATATATAGCTGGAGAATGTCCACCAGCAAAAAAAAAGTATCAAGATAAAGCTCAACGTCTAAAGCAAATATGCTATGATTTTGAAAATAGATCTATCGACGACTATTTACAAGGAATAGCTCATAATTTTCAATTGCAATTATAAATTTTGTAAATATTGTATATTATGTAAACGACAAAGAATATTTATTGTGATTAATGTATTTGTGATTTTTCGTGATTATTTAAATAATAAAATATTATAAATTTATAATACAATTTGGTGATAAATTGACGTGCGATTAATTGCGACCACGATAAATTGACATGCGATGAATTTACCACGATCATTAGACGCGCGATGAATTTAGCTACGGTGAATTGACGTATATCCCTCCAAATCACTCAACATGTTTTTTTGTACTAAACTTCCTCAAGACTTTTGTATGATTTTTTAATAAAATTAACAGACAATAAATTTGTTTATAATTAACAACTCATTATAAGGAAATTCGTAGTTTAAATTGTTGGTACCATTCTATCTATTTTTTTAAAATCTTTTAACTTCAAAAAGACAAATTGAAGGCCTCGGTGCAAAAACCAGATACGTCCATTTTTCATAATGTTCAGGAAACACAAAAACGGACGTATTCGGTTTTTGCACCCATCGATAGAGATTTTTTTTCTGAATTTTTCTATAACAAAAAACGATTTTTGAAAAATGTGAACGTATTCGGTATTTGCACCGAGGCCTTCAATTACAAAACTTATAAATACTTACCGTCATATTTAGCTATAAAAAAAAATATATTACAACAAATTGGTTCATTCTAATAAAGCTATTTGGAGGTTATTTCATTTTTAGTTATAGGAATCCACGTTATGTTTTGTCCTTAAATCAGTTTTTATCTACAAATGGACATTTAATCTATTATGGACGAACTAATTAAATAAATACTGTTTTCTATATCCATATCCATATCCATACTATTATATAAAGAGGAAATATGTGTTTGTTTGTAACGAATAAATTCAAAAACTACTGAACCGATTTCAACAATTCTTACACCAATAGAAAGCTGCATTCATGGGGAGTGTCATAGGCATAAATTTAGTCCGATTAAGTAAATAATTGGTTATTATTAATAATTAAAATAAACGTGTAAATTGTATACCTATGTATGGCACGGCGATTGGTGGGTTTCAAGGTACCTGTAGCCTGACAAATTTTCTTTTGTGTGTGTTTTATCGATGTGTAGATATTTATTGTTCCGAGAAGTAAAATTCGAACATTCTATATAAATATACGTAGGTATAAAAATATTTGCTCACCCGGTCGGTTCCCTACGCTGCGATCGTGTGCGGAATTACAACATTGTCGCTTGAAAATATTATGAATTCACTTTATATGCGAATTATGTGAAAAATGTATAGTAATTCATTAATTGAGAACGGGTAGGACGATTTTTATGAAATTGTTCGTGTAAGTGTTGGAGTAGTTTCATGGATGGTTTAGATTCACAATTGGACCCGGTAGGTCCAACCCGAGGAGGTGCTCAAACAGGAATTTTGAGGTTTACGATGGACATTTTTGTTTATAAATGTTTGCTATTGATTATCGGAGAAATAATTAGTAGTAATTACTAATTAGTATTTATTATTTTATTGGTTTCCATTGGTTATCGAGCAGATCACGTACAAGCTTGCATCAAATCGAATGTTCACACATTTCCATCAAAACGCGGCTGAGTTGCACTTACTGTGACGAGTTACACACAAAAGGAGTTGAACAACCACACTTTTTTTAATAGCTCGTCACCAATAAAACATTAGAAATAGGTATTATTTAGTTGTCAATATAGAACCATTTACAACATACAACTACAACCATAAGTGATTATGATTTTATTGGGATTTAGATGTTCCAGCGTTGAACATCTATTAACGACACTCAAGCCTAATACTATAATTTTATGTGGTGATTATAACATACCACAGGTTTCATGGTCTTCCGACAATCTTGGTCTCACTGCTTCTGGTTGCTCAACTCCTTTGTCTACTGCAATTGCCGAACTTCTTCCAACACAACTACTGTTTCAATAGCAGGGGCAACACTATAGACCTAGTTTTTTTCTAATTCCAGCAAAGTGTCAGTCGTTAGAGCTCCTACTGCTCTCTTTACACCCGACACTTACCACCCTCCCTTGTTCATTAGTCTATCTCTCAATGCCGAACCCATTGCTCAAACATCCCACTCATTTTACGACTTCAAAACTGGTGATTACACCTCCATATATCACTTCCTTAACTCTTTTAATTGGATTAGTATATTAGTATATTAGTATTTTAGATTCTGAGTGTAACGATGAATGTATTGATTTTACAATGATGTGTGTTTTTTTTTTTGTGTCTGTGTACACGATAAGTAGGTAGTCAAAATAATGCTTCGATTTTCAACTTCAATATCTTGTTCGATGGGAAAGTGAATATTATTGGTGCATTGGGGAGGTCAAAATTTAAAATTCCAAGTGATTTTCAAAAGTGCCGTAAAAAATAAAAGAACAATTAAGGAAAAACGGGAATTTTTACGCAAAATCTGTTTTCGAGAAAATTGATTTTGGTTTTTGGTGTAACTTTAAAACGAATGACTGTAGATACATAAAATTTTCACTGGTTGTTTATATTTCCATTTTCTATACATTATAAAATTTTCAAAATATTTTGGTTTGTTTTGAGCTGTTTACGGACAATTTCAGTTTCCAATTTAATTAGCTTTTTTTTCTATGAATGTCAATAAAACTTTATTTGTTGGGTAAAAATACTTGTAATATACTGTAATAGTATTATATTATATATCTATGATAGTACCACGGTTTGTTTTTGATGTATAACGCGTTACCTGATGGATATTGTGATATGATTAATTTGGAATTTATTATTAATACCTATTATAGGTCAATTTTGTTTTAATACTATAGATAAGTATACCTACCTATAATAGGTATGTCTAATACTTAGACTGACAAACCGTCTCCGCTCAGAATCGTTTTTCTTATACAGTGATATTATATCATTGAATTCAAATTTAATACTATCCATTATACAGTGACCCACTTGTAACCTACTCTACAGCAGAGCTACATCCACTTACCCACCTTTTTATAATTAATACTTCCTCTGCTTACTCCATTAACGATGCCGCATCCGTTTTTAATGACGCCTTTCTTACTTCAATCGATAAGTTTATCCCACTAAAATTGTATGAAACACCTAAATTTCCTCGCTGGGTCTCCCCGCTACTCAAAAACATGATTATAACCAAGAAACGTGCTCACGTAACTTTCAAACGTTCCAACCTTGCTCATGACTATACGATATTCTCTCAACTGCGTGCAAAATGTAAACATCAGTCCAAACTCGATTATTCACTTTTCATCAAAAAAACCGAAAATGCCATCTCAACCAATCCTTCTCACTTCTGGAAATTTACTAAAGATTTAAAATCTAACCCTCCAATCCCATCCACTGTTCATCACCATGACGAATCAGCCTCTCCCCCCGTTGATTCAGCAAATCTATTCTCTGAATATTTCCTATCTGTTTTCAAGCCTCCTCTCCCCTCACCAACTAGTACCCATTTAGATAATTTACACCCATATAATCTACCATCAAACTGCCACTTTAGTCTTGATGACGTCCTTTCTGCACTTGTATCACTAAAAAAAAATATTTCTAACGGTCTAGATAGCATCTCTGCTCGTCTACTATATAGTTGTCGGCATGCTATTGCTACTCCAGTCTTCATTCTGTTCAGACGCTCCTTAGACGAAGGCATTGTCGCCGATGTATGGAAAACCTGTTCTATCACCCCCATCTTCAAGGCTGGTGACCGCTCTGACGTTTCCAACTATAGACCTATTTCTATCTTGCCACACCTGGCCAAACTCCTTGAATCTATTGTATATTCCTGTATCAAAAGAAACCTCAATCCCATAGTTATTGACTCTCAACATGGTTTCCGTCCTGGCAAGTCAACCTTCACCAGCATAATTTCTTTCACTACCTACATACCAAACAGTTTTGAGGCAAATAGTAAAGTTGACACAATCTTTACTGACTTCGAGAAAGCGTTTGACTCAGTAGACCATGGACTTCTCATTGACACAATTGACTCGCTCGGTATCGGCCAGCTGCTCATCTCCTGGTTCACATCGTACTTAACATCTCGTAAACAATTTGTTAAGCTAAATGGAGCCGTTTCAGAGTTCTCTGTAATTTCCTCGGGTGTTCCACAGGGAGGTCATCTGAGTCCTCTTCTTTTTATCATATTTGTAAATTCAATAAATATTTGCGGATGAAATAAAATTTTTTTGTGAAATTGACTCACCCGCTGACTGTCTTTTATTGCAAAGCTGAACTGGATGATTTCTTCGATTGGACGCGTCACCTTAACCTGCCCCTCAACTTGGACAAATGTCACGCTATGACTTTCTGTAGGAAACGTACTACACCATACTACAGTCATACCACCTTGGTAGCTCCCCCCTCTTACGCGTCCATCTTATCAAAGATTTAGGCTTAAGATCCTCGGATTCATCAAACGAAACACAACCCTCTTTACCTCCGCCACCTGCCTCCGTACCCTCTACTTCAGCCTTGTCCGTTCCATTCTCGACTATGGATCGGTCGTTTGGTTTCCATATCTGGCCTGTGATAAATTGCGCCTTGAACGAGTACAAAATCGTTTCCTATCTTTTATTGCCTTTTTACTAAATATTGAACACACACCTCATGATTATACCGTTATCCGCTCCACTCTCAATATCCCAACTCTAGCATCTCACCATAAACACGCAGATCTCATGCTCATCACGTCTCTACTCAATCTCTACTCCCCCGAATTACTAGCCACTGTTTCATTTCGCGTTCCCTCCTACCCAACTAGACACCATTCTGTTTTCTCTATCCCTACCCATCTCACCTCGTATGGTCACAACCAGCCTCTCCACAGAATGTTACACCTATTAAACCAACCTTAGTCCTACCACTTTACTTTTTTATCTGTTATCTATATATAATCGTATTAAATTACTTTCTGCTTATGTCATTTATCTACTTTACTATATTTTTGTTAACTAAATGCTTTCGGGGCGTATAACCAACAAATAAAATAAAATAAAAATAAAATAGATCCATAAACTATTACATGATTAATTCACATATTAGTATAGGTAATATATATTAAAATTTAATTATTACCATTGTTAACATAGTCGTTCTTTTCATCTATCTAATCACTCAAAACAGACAATTCTAGTATGGTAATTTACTAATTTGTGAACACAAACATAACTTATTTTAATACAATATTCAGATTTTTAACAGAATATACTTAACTACATATTAGGTATACAACAATTTGACATAAGACCAACAACTCGTTTTAAGGTTGTTCAGAAATTCTATTTTTGCTACCATTCATATCTATTTTGCTTACCTAGTTAAGACAAATTTAAAACTTATAAATACTTACTATGATTTATTTCTATAAAAACAAATAATACATATTTGACAATAAATTATTTCGTTTCTAGTAATGATAGGTCATCATTTTTTATGGTCTTATTTTATTTTTTTTACATATTATTAATATGTTATTTTATTTTTGCTTTGAATATTTAGCGTGTTCCAATATATTATTTGGTGATCCTGCTTAGATTTTAATTTTTATGATGGTTATCGGTTCAATCATCAGTATTTTCTACAGTTTTCAAATTAATAACGTTATGATTTTAAGAAATTTACATTTTAAGTTTATTTAATTATTGGTTTATGGAAGTCACATTATTTTCTATTATAATACAGAAACATTATTAATAACAGTGTTTGAATATTTTTAAAATTACGTTTTTGTTGAACTTATACTAAATTTATACTATAGACAACGAGTACTGTAATGTTTCTGATTTTCAATGTTAATTTTATCTGCAAATGGACATTGAAGCTATAATGGACGAACTTATTATAATACAATCTTAAAATTTCACACTGAATAAAATAATAAATTATAATAAAAAACAATATATTTATATATACGTACCATTATCAGCTACAAAAAATTATAATAATAGTTTATAAGTTATTAATTATAATTTATAACTACCTATATAAAACTTAATTCATTATTTTCAAAAGATGGACTTTTTTTTAAAAAAACTGAAGAATTAATTGCTTTTTTCAAATATTTTGCTTGTATAAAGAAATGAAAAGTACTAGCATAAGTTGGACGTGAAATCTACATTGTTAGTTACTATAGATTATTAAATAATCTATACAAATTTTGTATTATGTAGCTTGAAAAGAAAATCATGTTTTAAATAAATACGAAATAAGGGGCTACGATTTTATTGTCACAGTTTAAAATTAAATACCTAATAAAAATAAATGAAAAAATTAGAACGGTTTTTATAGGTACATTACACTAGCACCACAACCTAAACTATTTTCTTCAAAATTGGTTCCAACCTTTAGTAACCGATTAGTAACCATTCGTAACCAGTTTATGGTTTTTACTTAAAAAGTAAGTATCCTGTTTTTGTATAATTTGGATGACAATTTGATAATAGATACATAATTGATAAAACATACTATAAGCAAAGTGTAACTACAATAAGTAGTTTATTATGCACATTTGCTATACAATTAAAAACACAAAAAATACGTACAACTTTCTGAATCTAAATAAAATATAGAAAAAGATTTATATTTATACTGTTTAATTTTGTTACTTAATAATTATTAAATAAATTAAAAATAAATTATATACATGTAATTTACTGTTATTATAAACAAAAGTTAGAAATAAGTAATATAATAATATATCTACAGCATAATAACCATTTATAATACACAACTATCAACTATGTAGCACAATATAATACCTATATAATATTATGGTTATGAATTATGATTTTATTGGGATTGAGATCAATAAACTATTACATTATCAAATTTTATATTATCATAATAAATATTAAATGATCATTACTTATGTTAATATGATTCAAATGGCACAAATAGGTTCGTTTCTCTATCTAGCATTGTGTATGAGTTGTTGTTCATATTAGGTTAATTTTTTGTGTTGAAAAGTACTTTAAAGGAGCTGCAGTCGATGAAAAAAACTGACTTTAAAAGTTTTCTAGGCTTAGATAAATGTTAATTTCAATTTTCCGAATATTGTTAGTGTCATGATAATATTATTAAAAAATATCATATTTTTAATCATATACCTATATCAGAACTAGAAAAATTGATATTCAAAATTGTCTCTATTGTAAGCTAGAAAACTTGTTAATCAATTAAAATCATTTTTAAAAATTTGAATCTGTCAAACCAAATTCCATCCGTTTTGTCTGATATTTTGGTCAAACACACACTTTTTTAAAATCGAAAAATGTTTATCTAATTTAGGGCCGTTCTTACAATGTCCAGTTAAAGTTAACCGACACTTAACCGGCCGAATTATGCCGGGAAAAAATCTTTTATCAGTCGGTTAGCATTAACCGACACTTTACCAGACATTGTAAGAACGGCCCTTAATATAATCGCCAATATAATATACACATAGTATGTACGTTATTTATTTACAGTGAATATAAATAATGCCGGCCTACTGTTATAATTTAGTACATTTCAAGGAATTACTGACCAAAAAGGATTACATATTATTAGACTTACACACACTTATATGCGTTTACTTTACACACACTTAAAAGTCCCTTTGATGTCATCATATTAAATTGCCTATATTAGTTTCTTTAAAACACGACCGACTAAAGCCCACTTATGAACTAAAATTAATTTGAGATCAAATAATACAAGTTCTTATTGGGTCTAATATATTTTAGAAAAAAGGATGTAACAAAAAGATTTATATGTTAGCTACAATAATCTTACCTTTAAGTGAACCATAGCTATCATACAAATCTATAAAATAACAATTAGGTATATAAAAAAATGCTTGAATAGATTTACCATAAGAAATTTATAACTTAAATGGTTCACTAATCAGCAATCTCTTATGATCCAATAACCAAATCTTACTAAATATTTCATTTGTACTTTTTAAGATACTTTCCTAATAACTTAAATAATTTATAAATACGAACAGTGGACTTTCAAATTGTAATCAACACCAATTGAATATAGGTAGATTAGGTATTATGGTTAAGTGGATGCCACACCCGCATGTGTTGTTTCCGTCTTACAAACGCGTAACATACCAAATTTACGCTCAGAAATTCAATTTTCATGTCGTTAGCTTAAAAATTACAGTGAATCGACCTTATGAAACTTGATGGAATGAACATTAGCTGTGTTTTGTTGTAAGTTTTTCTACGATAATTCAATTTTTAAGTGAGTTATTGCATGTATAATACATGTAAATTAAAAATGCTCATAACTGGAGTTAGAATGTTCCTATCCCACACAGCTTTTGGGAAATGATAATATTTTGAAAATATTTTGGAGTGCTTGAATAATAAATATTGCACAAAAATGTTGACTTAATATTTTTATAATGTTTCCATGAAAATATTTTTAAAAAAAAATATAATTAAAATGTTTCGTTAATGTTTATTACAAAATATTTTTCAAAAGTGAACTTCTTGGCCAAAAAATATAAATAAAATATTTCCTTATTATTTACGCAACTTTTTCAAGTTTTTTTTTGACAACTATATTGTTTTCCTGAAAATATTTATACCATAGTTGGAAAATATTAAAATGCTGTGTGGGAATGAAAAAATGTATAAATATTTTTTTGTTTTATGCTGAGATACTTAAGTACCTTTATGTTATTAAAATATGTAAAATTAAAAATGGTTAAATTTACCTTTATGAGCATAAAAGCTAATGCGTATATATGCTACACTTATGTCTAATTTACTACAAAATAAGTATGTAGGTAATTACATTAAGTATTTGTTAAAATATCCTTACCATCCAATTCAAGACATTCTTTTAAAAGAGCTGTATGATTTTAAAATGATTAAAATTTAATTAAATGCAACAATGCTTGCGTATGTACCATAAATTGATTAGTGGATTGGATTGATTCTCTAATCCCTTATGATCCAATCATGAGCAACTTAATCACACTAAACATTTTACATATGGTATTATATTTAGATACTTTACTAATAGCTATAGTAATTTATGAATATGATAAGTTGACTTTCAAACGGAAATCAACGTAAATTAAATATTGATTCGGAATTAAATTTAAATTAGTTTTAAAAACGTAATTCTGTTAAACTAATTTCTTAAATTAATTTGTGATCAAATTCTTAAAGTTCTAATTAGGTCTAATATACTTCAAAAAAAGGATGTACCTAAATAAAAAGATTTATTTGTTAGTTACAATAATCTTACCCTTAATTTCATCATTAGCCCCATGCAACGCTATTAAATTTAAAAATAATTAAATCAAAATTATAATTGAATAGATTTACCATTAGAAATTGATTACTTCAGTGGTTCACTAATCTCTTATAGTCTCGATTGGGTCATCCGGATACCAACTATTTCCCACTCCACTGGGAGTAAAGACCACACATGTCTCCACTTGGACAAGAGTGGTAGTTTCATACGTACACTGATATATATACATCGATAAATAGATCTCATGATCCTTCTATTACCCACATGCGATAAGCATTGACAAAGGCCTTGAGGTAGTTTCAATGAACAAATACAGAAAAAAACAAGGACCATCGCGTCTCAAAGCCGATATTCTCCAACTATCTAATGCCAGAGTCTTCCGATTTGATTAAGTTGTCTTTTAGTTAGTTCCCATCACCCCATCACTGATTTTCTTGTCAAAATAATTTGGTTAAGTTGTTGAATTAATTTTCGAATTGTTATACCATTTTTAAAAAGATTTATAAGATTGATTCCTTTTGACATTATCACGCAGTTACTAATACCCTGGGCAATTGCAATGTTGCGTGGTAATGAAAACAAATATTTACTGGGTATTCAGTGTAATTACACGAGAGCTATATCCTGTCATTGTTGAAGAATAGACATTTTTTGGAATTAATTTAATTGATTTGAATAACTAAGTATAACAATATTTTCTATTATTTCTTCGTCATAATTTCTATTCCTAGTGTAAGATCTGTCCCTGATCTTATGGCTTTTAAACCAAATAGCTAGACAAATGTTGTTGATTTGACGGATTTTGATTTTGAAAACAGATTATGATTGACGAAGAAGTGTAATACGTTTAAATAGATATGATTTTGAATATTCCGAATATCGTTAGTGTCATTATGAATAATATAGTACTTAAAATATATTATATTTTTATTCATAGATATCACAGCTAGCTGAAAAATAGATATTCAAACACCTCTTTAATAAACTAGTAAACTTGTTAATCAATTAAAACATTTTAATAATGTAAATCTGTCAAACCAAATTCTTTCAGGTTTGTCTAGCTTTTTGGTGAAACAGCCATTTTTTTAAATCGAAAAATGTTTTATAACTGAATATGATCGTTAATACCTGTGCGTACGTATATTAAATATGTACGGCGAATATAAATAAAGGGGTTCCACTGTTATAATTCAGAATATTTCTAGGAACTATTGACTTAATACGATTACATACAATTAAACTAGCACACACTTCTTAGCATTCACATTGCACTCACTTACAAGTCACTTTGATGTTATAAGGTTAAATCACCTATATTAACTTCTTTATAACATGACAGAATGTTGCCCCCTTTAAAACTAAAATTAATTTGAGATCAATAATTATTAAAGTACTTATTAGGTCTAATGTAATTCAAAAAAAAGGATGTAATAAAAAGATGTATATGTTAGTTACAATAATCTTACCATCAGGTCCACCTTCCTTCGAATACAAATCTATTAAATATAAAAATAATTAAATGAACATTATATAAAACTATGCTTAAGTAGATTTACTATAAGAAATGTATAACTAAAATAGTTCACTAATATCTTATGATCCAATCACCAAATCTTACTAAACATTTCATATGTACCACTTAAGATGCTTTCCTAATTATTACTATAATAATTTATAAACATGACAAGTTGACTTTCAAATTGAAATTAACGCCAAATTATACATCCAAATATACATCCAAATTTTAATTCTTTTTAAATACTTTATCGTCTTTTTTTCTCTTTTTTCCCCTTTTTTCTTCGTGTTTTTCTAGCCACTAGGACCATCAAGCCCGTCTCACAGCCAATATTCTCCAACCATCTAATTCCAGAGTCTTCTAATTTGATCCACCTTTTAATGCTTCTACTTATGTAAATTGTCAAATTGACTTCAAAATATGGATGTAATAAATTTAAGTATTTATGAATTACAATATCCTTACCATCCATTTTCTTACACTCGTCTAAAAAAGCTATATAATTTTAAAATGATTAAAATAAAAATATATAGAACAATTCTTGAGTAGGTATTATGTATTGATTAGTGGAATGGTTCTCTTATCTCTAATGATCCAATCATAGCCAATTTGATATCACTAAACATTTTACGTATGGTATTTTCAAGGTACTTTACTAATAGCTATCAGGGACTGGAACCTTTATGATTTTATGAGTTTGGGTTTAGGTTTGGGTTTTCAAAAATCCAAAATATCGGTTCCGGTTCTGGTTTCGATTTTCAAAAATATCAAATTTCGGATTAGGTTTCGGTTAATACCAGTTTTAACAATTTATATTTGATGTATAAAAAAATATGGCAGTTATTAATATTGTAATTAAGTGTAGGTACCTATTTCAGAGTTAAAGTGATATAATATCATTAACACTAAAACCATTAAAGATATACTATTATATTCAATAATTTACTGACTGTTTATGGAAGTTTAACTATAGGCACCATTGAATTATAAACATTATAAGATTTAAAAAACATAACTAGGGATCTACTATACCTACCTATTTTATAACCTAGTTAATAATATTTAAATTTTAAACTAATAGACGATACCCACATTAGGCATATTAGTTAGGGAACAATTATAAGACAACTTATTCTGAAACACTAATATGACAAGGTGACTTTCAAACGGAAATCAACATCAATTAAATATTGATTCGGAATTTATTGTTTTCGTGACATTTTCTGTTTGGACAAATTTCTGTTTTTCAAATTTAGTAGATCAGATTATATAGCGTAGATTTTATATTAGAACTAGTTATTATTAAACTTGGGACAATTTTACAAATTATTTATGTTGATTTATTGATATTCATGACTAAATTATCAATTCACATAAACTCCAAATCGTATACTCCAATTACCATGAACCTTTTATCCATAGAACACAAAGTTAACTCTATTTACAACTACTTGTATGCATTTTGATTCAGAAAAATAATCCAGCAGATGATTTACAGTTGAAAAGGTGGGTAGCTACTTATTTGGAAAAAACAGAGGCTTGTAACTCCACCGAACACTGCAGTTTGAGTAGTAGAAAATATCTCGAGAATTTGAATCCATGCTTTTTAAGTATATAAAAGAGTTACAAAAATCAGATTTTTAATAACTGCATTATTAAAGCAAAAAAATTGGGTTATCATAATATTGGTGAATTGCATTATATATTATGCGGTGTAGTACTATGTGGTATGGTACTATATCTACTATGTTCTATATTATGTGGGAATATATTTTATCAACAAAGACACTCAGACCATATATTATTAGACATATAACCTTATAAAATACAAATATACTCAAAGAATTAAAAAATAATAACATGAGTTAAAAATATTTTGTAGACCGGTAGATATTACACCGTTTTGTAATTTATGAAAAAAGTGAAAAAAAAAAAAAAATCTAAAGAATTTACAATTATACAAATTATTATAGTTAGCTATCTACTTAAAAGCCCTCTAAATTATCGTATTAAAAATAAAAAATAAAAATAAATTGAGATACATGAATTAATTGTATAGTGTGAGCAAACTGAAAGACTTCCCAGGGTAGGAATAAAAAATCAAAATACTGATTAAATAATAAACGTGGTTTACGAATTACTTATGGCGAATGAATGGACGAGGTGCGCCTTGAAACAGTAATACGGCGTACATTTAATTAACCACACAATGTTATGGAGTTAGAATTTTACTAATAAAATGAAATACTAAAAATATTTCTAATAATAAATTAATTTATTAATTTTATGTATTGTATTATTATAGGTTATGTATTATTAATGTATGCAATATAAAAAAGGTTGAATTTACCTTTAAGATCATACAAATCAATGCTTACAAGTTAAACTTATAATATATCTACTTATAAACTTTAAAATAAGGATGTAACAAAATTAAGTATTTGTTAATTACAATATCCTTACCAATAAATGTATAGGATGTTTTTAAAATATCTATAACATTTTAAAATGATTAAAACAAAATTGTATAAAACAATGCTTGAATAGGTGTCATAAATTGGTTAGTTGAATAGTTTACTACCACCTCTCTCAAGATCCAACATGGGCAACTAAATATTACTAAAAATGTTACAAACTATGGTATTTTTAAGATACTTTCCTAATACCTAGCTATAATAAATATATGAATATGACAAGTCAACTTTCTAACGGAAACCAACGATAATAAAATAATGATTCGGAATTTATTGTTTTCATGACATTTGCACTTTGGATAATGGCCATTAATACTAACCGTAATTTAAGAACACGTATTCAATATACATACTTTTTTTTTAACTACGGCCTAAATAGGACCATACCGTCACACAAAAAATCCTCCAACCATTTAAATCTAATGCATGATCCTTCCAATTTGTTTTCTTCCCCTAATGCTTAACTCCTCCTTTCACTGTATTGGGGGATACATTTTAGATTTTACTAAGGACTTTTTTATTTCTAGAATCAATTTAATCGAATATCTTAGTAATGTCTCCTAATTTTAAGTCCAGCCCAGTACAATTTACTATCATAATAGTATCTACTACAATTAGGTTTTCATTGTATATATTGCTTCTAACTCAATGATGTTTTCTTCTTCGTCCGATTTCTTGTTATACCAAACATATTTCATTAACCCAACATTTACCATAATATGTTTCTTATGAATTTATTCTGAAACGATTTCTTCCGTCTGCAAGTTTCACACCAGAAAAATATTTTTTTGTACAAATATAAAACTGTGTACATCATAACTGTTAAAAGTGTAATTATAGCCACTCTTCATAAAATATATACTATTCTGAAAAGAGTGTCATCATAATAACCCTAACGCATACCTATTGTTGCGTGCACCCGACTTACAGGAGATGGTGATAGGATGGGATGATGGTAGAAGCGTCAAATGATCAAAAAATTGTGGGTTGAGGTGTTATTTATTAAAATTGTAAAAATATAAGACAAGTTGAATTTAAATTACTATTAGATTATTCGAATTAACGAAAAAAAAACAGTGTCTTAAAAAATAAGCGATTGCTCGAATATTCTCTAAGTCCCGTAATACGTCATCAACGAAAATAATCTAAGTCGTAATACAAAAATTTGATAATCAAGAACGAAGAGGTACAAGAGTGTGTACGTACGGTAGCTATACATCACGTCTGAATAATGGGCTGTTCCCAGGGCTCCTATATAGTACTATCCCCTCTCTTACTAGATCCCTGGCCGACTATGTCGTTGGTTCTCACAGTCCAGTGGGCCTTCTACAACTTACAAGATGTGCCTTTGGTCGGTGCGGGGTGTCGTAAAATGACCAAGTATACTCGCGGCCGTCTTTTCACAGTACCAATATCTAATTCGTAGAATCTACTGTGCTCCGAGAAGTTCTCACAGATATCTTACCGGTTCGGTTTTGTCATCTGGCCGTTGGCAGACGTCGAGGCTGTTGCTAACGTTTATAGTATTGCTCCCCCAAGGTTTTATGTACAGCGGTGACATCACCTCAACTATTTACGTGTTACCATAGTACATCCGATGCTGTGTAGTATGACTATGTGTAGGGGTGGAGTAGAGGGGTCCGTACGTGGCACTATATTATAATATTTTATAATGTATATACAGTCACACAGATGTTCATATTATAATATGTGGTTATATACTATTATACCCTTTTTCTTTGTCAAATTAACTGTTTCATTGGCTCGGACGATATCCATCGACCATTGGTCCGATTCTCACAACAGCACTCTACCTGCGTATGCCCTCCGTGGCAGTCATACGTGATGAGGGATATAATATATTATGTTCAGTATACCTAATATTTGTGTGTCTTAAATAACAAATTTACTTTTTAAATATCTTTAATATATTTATTGTGTTCTTAATTAATAAAAATAATTACAAGTAAATTAATCTTAAACCTATTTCTTCTTTTTTCGCTTACCAAATATAATATAGCAAGTCTACACTCAAATTAGGGTAAGTTAATTTATTATCTAATTATATCCTTATATATGTATATGAAAAGGTGGTAATTTAAAGTGTGTACGCAATATTATATATAAATAGTAAATAATATACAAGTAGAAAAGATATAATTATGTATATATTACATGAACATCCTATTCAAATTACCACTAAAGTTTCTATATGATCACTAATTAAAAACATTACCTTGGCAGAGCCCTAAAAAAAATAATTTTTAAGTCAATCTTGTATATTTACTACAAATTAGGTAATCTATTAAAAATTTATTTAAAACCATCTGTCTGATT
The DNA here is from genome assembly GCF_005508785.2 of Acyrthosiphon pisum. Classification (NCBI taxonomy): domain Eukaryota; kingdom Metazoa; phylum Arthropoda; class Insecta; order Hemiptera; family Aphididae; genus Acyrthosiphon; species Acyrthosiphon pisum. Next base: position 146,634,509 of record NC_042494.1, read on the forward strand.
ATTTTGTATAAGTCATTGAATTCGAGACAAATTCTAAACAACTATCTTTAATTAAGTTCTACAACAATGTGAAAAATATTAGTTTTAATAAGTTATTGTTGCTTGACGAAAAAAATTTAAATAATTTAAATAATTCTTACAAATGTTGTGAGTTTACATATTATTATACTTCATCTGATATACTAGAATAAGCTTATACCAATATAATGTAAGAATATTTTATACTTTTTAAAACATCGCTAGCTAGGTATAATATTTTTATTAATTATATCATATTATTATGTTAAACTGAAAAGTGAGAAATTGTGTATGTTCTGTTTGTCTCTAGATTATCATAACGTGAAAACTGTTTTCATATTTAAATTAAGTATAGTATTATAAAACTTATAACTGTTAAATTTCAAAAAAATTAAAATTATAATACAGATATTATAATCATTGTAAATTAATACATTAATCCTTACCATTTAATTTTAATATATCTGGTTCAGTAGCTGCCGGAATAACCCAAACGGAAATTGCTATAAATGTAAGCTTTATAAAATATTGCTTATTAAAAATCATTTTAATTTAATATTTTAATATGAGAAAATAATAAAAAATAATTTGAACGTCGAACAAAAATAAAATAGAATACTACTTCTCGATTTATTCTTTAGATAAGCAATATGTTCTTAATTCACACTCCCTGGGTACAAAACAAATAATGTGCACAATAAGTTGTTTATTTAGTATGTAACCAGTAACATAATTTAATATATGATCAAGAGAATAATATTTTTCACTATTTGTTAGTGAACACCATATGTATTATTCTTCATATCACTTGAGTAAATAATTCGTTCGCAAATTTAAATATGGCAAAGATGGTCTATAAGCACCTTGAACACAGGTTTTAAATTATTCCACTTTGTTTGATCGACTTCAAAATACCACTAAAAAAATTTGCTAGTAAAATTACATTAAATAGCTAAATACAAAATGTCTAGTTTAACTATTTTTAGAATAACTATAGTAGTTTTATAAAATATATTATATATGTTGTATTAAAAAATATATCTCAAAAGTACAAACTAATATTTTTTTTAAAGTAAAGTAGGTATCTAAGATGTATCAAGTAGTTAAAACATGTAATAATAACAAATATTTACACACCTACCTATTATTTTATATTTTAGTGTTATTGATCTTAAATGTTATAAATAATATTATTATAATACATTTTATTCAATTTTATGTGGCGTAAATCAAAAAATATTTTTTCCAAGCAGTCAAACTGAAACCAAATTTACAATAAAACAAAGGTGAAATGGTACTTACGGCGCTGGGTGCCGCCGCCGATGCCATTTTGTCCTCAAAAATACACTCTGCGTGAATAACGATACCGCCTTGTTGAATCAACCAAATTTCATAATTTTTTTTTTAATTGCTAGAGGGAAATATTCTACAGCAAACATCGATCTCTGTTTTTCAATATTTTATTCTCAAACTTTATAATATGTCTAAAAAAAAAAGATAAAACCATTTTTTTACAAATTTTTTAATACAATTATTTTAAATAAAATACAAAATCAGAGATCGATGCGGGATGTAGGAAGTCTTCTTCTTTCACATAAAAAAATAGTCACTAAAATCCGACAATTCTAGAAGCTTGAGAGGTATTCCTGTAGGTAGTCATTTTTTTCGATATAATACACCCTACCAATCCACCCCCCACCACCATAAATAGGTATCAGGTAGTAGATTAGTAAAAAGTCTTATAATTGAGGTGGCAACTAAAATATAAAATTTAATTTTCAAATTGTATAGAATTGTGGAAAATTTGAAAAACTGGCACTGGGACCCTTAAATCTACTTATTAATACCCATTGACTACTTACCAATAATTATATAAAATGTCTTATAAGTTAGATTATAAATTAGATATATTTAAGTGAGGGAGAATCAATTTTACCACAGATGATATTCTGAAAGAAGGTTAGGTCACGGGCATTACGGCGATCGGCTAGAGCTAGTAAGTTCAAGTTTTAAAGTACCGGGTATAGTCATGAGGTGGATGGACAATATTTAAATTGTAACCTGTGAAGTTGAAAAACTTGCACTGGACACGCTCAATTTGTTGGCTGTGTACCATAAAGTGAGGGTTCCACACCACGGAACCATACTTAATAATCGATCTGACTAATGCACAATATAATGCCTTCAGGGATCTTGACAATTTAAATTCCTTTGCTCTTTATGAGGCCTAATACTTTATTTGCTTTGCATGTAATATGGTCAATGTGGACTCTAGGGCACAGTGAAGTAACAAGGATGAAGCCAAGATCACTAACTTCACTATCAACGGGGGTAAGGATGGTTCAATTAATTTAATAGGAGACTGACGTTTGGTGAATGACATAGATTTACATTTGTTAATGTTATGAGATAACCCAATAATTTCAGCCCACTTAACAAATCTTTCTAGGTCTTCCTGCAAGTTTAAACTGTTGAAAGTGAAGCTCGACAGACTAATGACTTTCGTCTTAGTATAAATGAATAATAACACGACAATATGATTACGTATAAGTATAATATATATTATATAATAACGTACAACTGAACAATTTAACTGTGACAGTGCACACACATTGTACGACGGTGCCTGCTCAAGTGGGTTTTACATACTTCAAAGGCCCTATATATATTCACAACCGAGGTCATGTTACATCCGTATAGAGAGAGAGTCTTATACTCGTATAACTAGATACTAAATTGTACACACGTGTCAAGGTTGACTACTAATATTAATTGTAAATTTCAACACCCTCCCTCAATTAATAATTTCTTTAATCGTAGTCACTCCTATGGCTGACCGCAATTTCTCGAAACGCTCCTTGACCAAAGGCTTTGTTAGAATGTCAGCAATCTGGTCCTCCGTTCCAATGAACTGCAATTGAAATTGTCCATCTTCATACTTTTCCCGAATGAAGTGATATCGTACGTCCATGTGTTTCGTCCTCTTATGAAACTCCGGATTATTAACTAAACGTATAGTACTCTGATTATCAATGAATAATACTGGTTGTTTATCACCTGTTTTTGATAAGCTTTTTATCAACCGCGTAATCTACATGATCCCTTTGACTGCTCCACTCGCCACTATATATTCGGCCTCTGTCGAAGACAGTGACACGCAATGTTGTCTCTGCGATGTCCATGAGATTATACTTGACCCAAATTTGAATAAGTATCCTGACGTCAAACATCGTGTTTGAATGTCACCTGCGTAATCTGCATCACTAAATATTTCTAATAACAATTGTGTATTATTATTAAAATACAAGCCATAATTAAATGTTCGTTTGATATATCGTATAATCAGTTTTATCAAGTTCCAATGAGCTTTAGTTGGTTTTGCTAAATAACGACTAGCAAAGTTCACTGCATATGATAATCTGGTCTTGTTACCTGTTATAAGAACAGTAAGCTACCTACTAGTTTCCTATAAGGAAATTCTTCACTCAATATCTCCGTATCTCCCTTTGGTTCAAGTGTATGAGATTTGTCTATCGGGTTCAAAAGTTCCTTGGCGTCCAGCATATTAAATTTATTAATTATGCTACATGCATAATTTGTCTGATATACAAATAATTACCCATTTTCCATTATGTCTACCTCCATACCTAGAAAATATTCGAAATTTCCCTTTTTAACCTCAAACTCTTTTCCCAAGTTTAAAATAAAATATGCGTTGACATGTCATCTGTCGGTTCCCTTAAATAACTAAAAAATGTCTGTTGAAGCAAATGTATACTTGCCTTAGACTTCTGCTCGTAAATACTCAGCAGTATCTCTCACATTTCAAATGCAGACTCACAGTTAAACAAATATTGTTATGGACCATCGTCCATTGACCTAACTATTATTTTTTGACATTTACTGTCAACTTTTAGCCAAGAATATGTATTCCTTTGCCAACGTGCTTTGGCATCCTCAGTCATCTCTGTTTCTGACGACTTTTTGATAGGTAACCCTGGTTTAGTTCAATCACCTGAAACTATTCCACCAGCGATTTCTCGAATATTTTCTAAGTCAAAAAGAGAAAATAGTCCTTTTAGATCATTGAATTGAGATGACGAAGCATTAGAATGAACCTTGCTAGATTTTAGGAGCTCGGCGCGAAAATCATTAAGCGTAGCCATAATATCGGCGTTAGTAGACTTATTAGTTCTCTGATTAGGGCTCAAGTTTGCGTTAGACGCGATCTTAGTGGAATTTGAGTGAGTGACGGCGTGAGAAGATGAGGTACTGGCATTCACAGCTTCCATGGTATTGGTAAGGCAACTCAACCCAGGAACGTAAAAGCAGAAAGTGGAAAGCAAAAAACTGGTTGAAGTGTAGGCCACTCAAGTAACAGAAGAAGGCAAGCACAGTCGACAGAATTGCACAAGTAAAAACGGTGTCGGATAGATAACCAAATGCACGCCAACCGGTATGATGTTGGCAACGCTAGTCGCTACGCGTACCGTTAGTTATAAGATACACGTTTTACTTACCGCAGTTGGTCCCAGAAAGGAGATAAGAAAAACTTGTTGGACACGACGTGATGAGCCTGAATAACACGCACTGGTGAAAACGGCATTGGCGAGGAGAAATAGGAAAACTGAATGTATAGAAGATGTATGAAATACAAAGAAAAAATTATTGCAAGAGAGACCAAAAAGTACTGTTAACTGTTATTTTGATATATTAATTTGTGTCACTATTTTTTCAGGGGTGCGAATATGTACAAGTCGAGGGTTCGAGGTTAAGGCTCCCCAGTTTATTTTTCATTATTTATTTAACTAAAAAAAAAAAAAATCAAAATGGGGCCTTATTAACATACATTGCTGGGCGGGGAGGGGTGTGGTGTGATATGGTCACGCACGTACGCGATATCAGGCGCGTGGATAGACTAGGTACTATAGGGACTAGGCATCAGAAACAACATTTGTATACTACTAATGACGAACAAATTATCTAGAAAATAAAAGAATAAATAGTAAGATAATAGTCAACCATTTTTCTGTACAGGAATCAAGTTTACGCCGTCATTGAATAGATCACTGTTATATTGAATATTAACAAATTTGGAAATACATTTTTAAAAATGCAAGCGAGTAACCATTTACTGTTCTCTATGCAGTAAGGTGTTAACTGTTGAATGTTTTTCGTTTTTGAATACGTCACTGTAAACTGTATCGATCTTGGGTATATGTTAAACTTGAATTCAATCATTGCCTACAAAAATACGATACAGAGCTGAGACAGACTAGCCTATACTATTGATTAAACATTTTAATATACCTATAGTCAATGGTGAATTCTAGTTTTAACTAGTGAACACCATAAATAACTAAAGGGATTTGTAGAAACTAGTTTTGTTGGATTTCGGGTTTTAACTGAAACATATATACAGATAATGCTCAATTATACCAGCTTTTCAAAGAGAAGATGTGGTAAAATGCATCAGATTGACAAAGCTAGATGGAAGAACAGTATCATGGCATTATTACAAAAGTGTAGAGTTGAATGGAACAGGCATGTGATAAAGATCATTGAAAGGAATTCGTTTTAGCGGCCTAGAGTCTAGACAACTCACTAAACAATTAAACAAATTAAATAATTATATAATATTCTATAATATATTAGTAATTTATAATAGGTAGGTACAATTATTATTAAAGTACATGTAACGAAACAAGACGACGTGAACATTTATATGTGGCTCACTCTAGTGGCTTGTTACTACTCCAATAATTCAAATACGCATCGTGCGCTCTCACGCCCGCTTTTTGCCAAAACATCGGCCGTGCGCCTAAAATCTGTTACCAACGTACAATACAGATAGCGTGGTCGAACGTCCACATTGGGAACGTGTGCCACATTCCGGGAAAACGCCTTTCCCGGAGGAACCCGGATATTATATAACATCCAATTTATTAGATTATTGAACTCCGTATAAATCGCGCTACACGTAATCATCAACCAAACGCTTTTAAATCTCATCGAACGAACATAAATCACGGAAACCACAGTGAACAAACTACATTCAAAACAACGACTCGTTATAAAATAAATACAAGCCAGAAACAGCGGTTCAAGACACCTTGCTCCCCACTGTGTGTGGCATAAATGTGAGCCGGACGGTATAAAATCACCGTTATACGCGGACACATTTTCCAGCACCATATACAGCACTTTCCCCCCTAACCAGCGTAAGCTAGACGGTACTAACAACACCGTTATTCACGGATGCGTTACAGGTTATACGGCTCTAATTCCAGTACTGACGTCGGTACATAACGGAATAACAGCCGTCCCTCCCAGTTGCCTCGTAATCATCGACCTCGCAGAGTCAATTCTGTCGCAGTTACGAGTCGATCGCCGCCAGACCAGTTCTATACACCATCTTCGGGAAGCCGCCACCCAGCGCCGAGCATTCACGGTTCAATGTTTTGTTATCGCTGTGCAGAGCCATCAACATACTCAACTTCCGGGAAGCCGACGAGTACGAGCAGAGTCTTCACCGTCTTCAAGTTATTGTGATCATGATCACGCTACAAGTCAACCCAGTAATACGCACATCAACAAGCCGTCACCCGAGCAGAGCCTCTGTTGACGATAGTGCCGTGGTATTACCGAGTCGCTGTCTACCCACGTCTGTCACACAGAAAGCCACCGTCCGTGTAGAGCCATTGCTGAGCAATTACAATTGTCGAGCTGTCCAATCAAGACTTCTGCCCACTATCGGCAAACCCAGGACCAAAAAACCGCGAGTTCCTTGCTCCTGAATGCCCACCCTTATATGTTAACCCCGATAAACCAATTTTCTTGTAAACTCACAAGAGTATTATTTAAATTAAATAGAAAAGACTGTTATAAATATTACTGATTGTATTATAATCAAACAAATGAAATAAAGTTGATGAAATTAAAATTCACCGGACTTACTTTCATTACATACAATATAATATTATGTTGAATTATTTTTTGCCGAAAAAATCGTATTTATTTTAGTATGAATTTATAGTACTTAGTAGTATATATTTATAATTAGAATAGTGTTAATATAAAATAATGTGATGTAATATTGCACTATACAATTTAATTTATAAATATATTTAAATGATTAAACATTATGTTTAAACGATATGGGGTTACTTTGATAATTGTTTACTGTATTATTACAATTTACTTTTTATTTTATGGATAACTTCTGTAGTATTAACAATTAAGCTCTCAAAATTAAATCTTAGTTGCAGCTAATTATCCTCAATTTTTTTCACGTTTCAATTTTTAATGTTATTTACTGAAATAATAATCTTTTTAAAATGCTATTAAAGTTACACAAGTTTTGGGCAACTTTAACACCTACATTTCTTAATGTGGTATCAAAGTAACCCACTTTTATGAATAAAAAAAAATAATAATAATCGTACTATGGTGAATAAAAATATTAGTGTATTAATGTAGCCTTTAAAATCAAACGGGTAACCTTTTTTCAAGAATTTGACTATCAATATCAAAGATTAAGGTAAGATAATTTTTGTATTGTTTTGATGTATTACTATATTTACAAAATGGTTCAACGATTTCTTCATTTGCTATTGGTTCTGTAAAATAAATTAATATTAGATTCGTTGCGTGTGTTCATTAGAATGCCCTTTAACAAACGTGTACAAAACTCGATTTGTATACGTATATAAAGATCAATTTTTATCTTACAAACCAGGCAAATGTTTATTCAACACAAACCCATTTTATTGTAATTTTTAACTAAAAAATATTTTGTAAGACTTCTCGTTTTTACAAAATTTTGCTTATGTAAATAGAATCACCAAGAAACTTTCAAACAAAAATAAACTAAAAATATCAATGAAATAAAAAACTCAATAAATGTTTCTTACTGTTCAGTTCATCTGAATCAAAAGAATCATCAAAAAAAAAAATCAGTTGTAAATATTAACCATATTAGTTGTATATATATTAAATGTCAAAGAGACTAGGATAAGTTCTATCAAATATTAATACAATTATTTTAATGCTATAATTGCTCTTCAGGGTATGTTTAACCAACTTTTATACCAATATTTTTACTTTATACTTTGCCAATAATTCAGTCTAATAATTACAGTTACTTTTATCTTCTAGATAGTGACGTTTCGGGTAAGCTCTCGAGAGGTTTGGTGCTACCTGTTATGATACTGTTATTTTCCTTTAATTGATTTGGTGATTCTAGATTTCTTGACTGCTTAAGGGAATTGAAGGCGGTAATTTAATAAGGGGTCGCGTACTGGCAATTCGATGTCTTATCTGTGTTTGTGTGCGAAGTAAATGATCATTAGTGTGCGTAGATACGTTCGGAATCTGTCGTGTGCCACTCTTGCACGCACACGCACATGTCAATAAGTCGAGAATAACAAAATATATTCTTCTATGCATCACCTATAAAAACTACCAGAAGCGGTAGTAAATTAAACATACTTCCTGAAATTTGATTGTAATTTCGAAAAATGGTTGAATTCGTAAGCTCCTAGACTATGCTTTGTAAGAACCACTTTTTTGATATAAAACCCAAAAAGCCCAAAATAAATACAAATGTAATACAATTATTTCATGAGATTTTTTAAAAAAAATCAAAAATGTATGGTCCTTTAAAATTGAAAATCGACTTCCTAGAAAGCCTAGTTATTTTTCCAAAGAATTTGTGAACACCTCGTGGCACGTTATTAGTCCACACAAGTATTGTGTTATTCGACTGTCGTATCGACCATCGTGTTGCGTTTTTCCGCTGTCAGCGTCGTCGACGTCGTGTTGATTATCGTTGAGTTTCCACTCGCGTCAACCGCGTTTTTGCCGCTGAGGTTAGCATCCGTAATAATCCACTTCTTCAGTTTATCGAGTGATTCTTGTGATCCACAGTTCGTGCCGCAACAGGCGAATAAAGTACATTTTATTCGGCGTCAACATTACTCCACAATCTATATCGGATTTTTATTTCTCGTGCGAAGCCGCCCTTGTCGGCATGGTTACGTAATATAACGCACCATGACTAAATAAACAGGCATGTCAGCTCGATAACATAAGCACACAGTGCATAAAATTGTGATAAAATGTACCCCAGACTTGGAATAAACGCTAAAATATTGTACGCTATAATAATAATAATAATCTACAATATCGATTTTATATTATTATTCTTTCCATGTCTAGGGAACATATGCACAACCATAGTGAAAATGAAATTATAGCTGACATGACTGTTTATTTAGTCATTTAATGCAACAGGTGATCTGGTCCTTTACCGTCATTCATGGCCCCCGTGACCACTCACCTTCATGACTATCGCAGCAGCAGTTGTAGCCACGATTTAAGATATACAATATATTACTCAACGGAGCTCCGTCGGAGAATTATTTTTGATGCCCAGTGTTTAAACTCAAATACGGCCTGCGAAAAGCGCAGCTAGCACCCAAGCGCAAATTAATGTAGTTAAACAATGTATATTTTCATGATAGACTATTTTTTATTGTGATATATAAATATATAATTATGTAAACGGAGAGCTCTAGCTGTACTTCTTCCTATGGTTAACAGCTGATTTTTGGGGATATACTGTGAGCATCACTCTGGAGACAAGTTTCTATACGTCATTGAGTAGCCTGTATATCTTAATCTTAATAAATAAATTCTTATTTATTTATTATTATTATTATTATTATTATTATTATTTATTTTGTTGATGTTGGTCGTGGATACGTATTCGCCAGCCATATATACCGTACTTGTTACCTAATACATTATTATTCACCTATTATTGTTATTTATATTTGATCCGTCACCTACTCACATCCAAACCTACCATATTTATATTCATAGTTCCTCTTCCAAATGCAAGGGAATAGCAGGCAACGCAACACTAACCATTACTGTTTAGAGAGGCAAAGAACGTTATCATTATAAATTTAAAAACAAATAAAAATATAAAATGTCTAATACATTAATACACAATATTTATACATACTTTTATCATTAGTATGATAATTTGGGATTGATGCTGCCATTACTGTAAAGACAAATTACATTTGGAAAGTTTCCTATTGTTATAATTCTATATTATCATATAAGTAAGTAACTCTGTTGGTTAATATGCTAAACATTCTTTACATAAATATAAAAAATAAATAAAAAATGTCAAATGCATTAATACACAGTATTTATACATACGCGTATCGTTCTTTGTAAATACTTCAAGTCCGGATAAAACATCTATAAAAATAAATTGTTAAATATGCAATGAATGAAGTGCTTAAATAAAATTGTTCATGAGATATAAAAAATTGATTGAATCTCAACAGTCATTCGAATGACATATGCAGCACTTATATCTTAACTATGTTGCTGTTGACGTACCTATACCTATACCTATTCTGTGCCTATACATTTTTAGTAATCAGTTATCAGTTATCACTTATCAATACAATTTAAATTAATAAAAAAAATTAAAGCTCATTGTGTCTGTATATTTCAACAACAATTAAACATATAAATATATTTTCATGGTGACAGGTAACTATTTAATGGAGTTGATTAGTGCTAATTTTTCTTCATATGTACCTATATTAATAATATAGCTAGGCACCCAAAATTTAACACATCATTATAATTAATTTAAATGACAAAGAACTTTAGGTGTTGACCAATGAACCTAAAGATAAATTAGAAAATAATTAGAATATTTGCCTTGGACCTTTAAGCACTACTAAAATTGTTTCAATGTCCAACTTTGAGATTATATTCTAGTATCATATCAGGCATAGTTGATATTTGGGTACCTAGTTTTAAGTACGATTATGGATAAACGACAATATTTAGGCAACACTGTCTATTTTTTTGCCAAACGTAGGTAGATACGTATAATATTCATAAAATATTGATAGTAACATTTCCTTAAAATAATGTAATAATATTAAATACGCTACAATATTTCCATAAAATATTTGGTCTTTAGAATTTAGATACTGGTTTGAAATCAGGAAGGTGCCCTTTTTCGAAAAGTGTTACTAAAGTTTTTGTTTATACGTAAAACCTAATATCAGAAATATATTATTTTCTTATTTTATTTTTAAGCATTTAAACGTCAAATTTTGAAAAAATTCAAATTCATAAATTCATTAATCACAAACATTTACAAATTGTTTTATGGTTGAAATATTCTTCTTCTTCTTCGGATTTTAAAGGCCATGAAGGCTTATTACAGCAACACAAACTTGCTTCCATCTGTCTTTATCCTGTGTTATAGTTTCTCCATATCGTATTCCAATCACTGCTAAGTTCTTCTTCACTTTGTCAATCCACCTTTGTTTCGGTCTACCAAGTGGTCTTTCCCATGGGGTTTCCACTTTAAAACCACTTTCATAAGACTATTTGACTTCCATACATGACTGGTCCATGCCATTTTCCTATATTTTAATACTGCTACTATATCTGTCTCTTTATAATATAACTGTTGTATTTACATATTACTTCTTGGTTTTACAATTTATTATTATTTTTTTTTTTTATATATATCCTGTATACAAAATATCTACCAGAAGGTGTGCTTTGATTAATACATATAGTACCTTATCTTTTGGCAAATTGGATCAAGAGGGATTTGTCCATTTTTGTAGTAGTTTAATTTGTACTTTAACTAGGAAATGGTCTGACTTAGCAGACACTCCACGATAGCTTCTGACATTTTCTATAATATTGTTGATCTTCAAATCTGTCATGATATGATAAATTTGGTTTTTGGTACTACCTTCGGGTGAGATCAAAGTTTCTATATGGATGTTTTTGTGTGGGAAATGCGTGCTACTTAGCCTTAGTCTTTTAGAGATTGTGAAGTTAATTGGTCGGTTTACATTTTCATTAGAATGTGTATGAATGATTTCTTTTCCTATTGTTGGTCTATACATTTCTTCCTTTCCTAATTTAGCGTTGAAATCTCCAAGGATAGTCTTCGGTTGGTTTTTGGCATTTGACTCGGATATTGTGTTCAGGTCTACATAAAAAGCTTATTTTTCATCTTGTTCCTTGTCCTCCGTAGGTGCATAGCCATATGTATGTTAAAATCCATATGTTTACATTCAAGTTGGATATAACATAGTCTCTCATTATACGGCTCAAATATTTTTATGTATAGTAAGTATTCATTACTAACAATAAATCCTACTCCTCGCTCATGTCTTTGTCCACCACTATAAGAGATAGTATGTTTCTTTGATTTTAAATTTCCTTTTCCTCTCCATCTAACTTATTGAATTGCTGATATTGTTCCGTATCGTTCTAAATTAGCTTCTACAACTATTAGTGCACCCGCCGTGTACAGTGACCGCGCATTCCAGGTTCCGAGATTAAATTTATCCAAATAATTTTTCATCCGCAGATTGTTGTTGAGTATTGTGCCGTTCCAGAACCCATATTTTTTCCTGTGTGAGGTAGTTAGCCTCACGCCGAAACCATATTAATGGAGGGCCCAACGGGTTGGGGAATTTCTCCCCTCTCCTTGCTGGAATTGTTCACTTGGAACTTTCCACCAGCAAGGTTAAAATCAACCATGTTAAAGCATTGTTAAAAAATAAATAAAAATTATGTATTTTTAATATTCAAGGTTTGAGAATTGAGTTCACAATTCCACAATTTGTTTGGAGGTGGTAACTGTTTAATGTCCATAAGAGATTATAATAATATCTGGTGATTGATCCATTCATAAATTGATTTACGACTCAATGGTTACATACAGCAAAATTTTTTTTTTTACAGCATCCCCACTTCATCTTTTTTTTAGGTATAATTAAGATTCATAAATACTTAAGTATTATTAAGTAGATTAAAATTATTAAAGAAATGTGTAAGCTTATGAAGGTCATAACTCAAAAAGTCAAAAATTTAGAAATAAAGTTAAGAGGATGATACAAAAAACACGCATCTACTCAGAATCATTTTTTCGTGGTTTTAAGTAGTCTTAGAGTAAAGTCATCCATTTCAAAAACAATAGAGAATAATATTTTGGAGGGTATAACATATCGATTTGTCTAATAATTGTCTCAAAACAATTTAACATCATTTAAATGTACAACATTTTATTGTTTATTTTGAAAGTCAAATACAAAGTCAAATATATAACAATATAAAATCGATATGTCATACCATCAAAAAGATTATCCTCTATAGTTATTGAAATTGTGGATTTTACTCTAAGATTAGGTACTAAAAAATCATAAAAAAATGATGTATTTATATATGTTTCGCGTAGGAGTGAGAGATAAAACAAAAAAAGCGCTGACATCCTCTTAAAATATAACATTGACTTAGGTACCATAAATTAATAATTGAGGTTAATTTTAAAATAAAATTCTAGAGGTTAATTTTTAACTTTTATATTTTAGATTCTGAGTGAAACGATGAATGTATTGATTTTACAATGATGTGTGTTTTTTTTTTATTTTTTTTTTTTTTTTTGTGTCTGTGTACACAAATTCCCAGTAATTTTCAAAAGCGCCAAGAATAACCAAAGAAAAATTAAGGAAAAACGGGAATTTTTACGCAAAGTCGATTTTTCACAAAATTGAATTTGGTTTTTGGTGTAACTTTAAAAAAATGACCGTAGATACATGAAATTTTGACTGAATGTTTATATTAGCATTTTCTATACACCATAACATTTTCAAAATATTTTGACTTATTTTGAGCTCTTTACGGACATTGTCAGTTTTCATTTTTTTTTAGTTTTTTTTCTAAAAATATCAATTAAATTTTATTTGTTGATTAAAAAAGCTTGAAAATTTAATAAAAGGCTCCTAGTATATTGTTTCAAAAGCAGATGAAAAATATTAAAAATCCTTAGTCACAGTTTTTTTTTATAAGCATTTAAAGTTCAAAAATTGACAAAATATGGAAAAATCACGAAAATTAGCAAATTATTTTGAGTTAAGAATTCGTAAAATTTTTCTTTTTAAATCTAAGATTTTAAATTGTAATACAAGATTCCTTATAAGATTATCTACCTTTATGTGTGTTTTTTTTCTGTGTCTTTCATCGCCTTTTAGGACAGTAAAAATGCTTAGATTTTCTTCAATAGTATCTTTACTGATAGGAAAGTGAATTTAGTTGGTACTTTGGGGGGGTCAAAAGTAAAGATGTCCCAGTAGTTTTCAAAAGCGCCGTAAAAAAAAAAAGAAAATTTAGGAAAAACAGGAATTTTTACGCAAAACCTGTTTTCGAGAAAATTGATTTTGGTTTTTGGTGCAACTCATAAACAAATGACGGTAGGTACATGAAATTTTGACTGAATGTTTATACTAGCATTTTCTCTACGCCGTAACATTTTCCAAATATTTTGACTTATCTTGAGCTCTTTACGGACATTTTCAATTTTTCATTTTTTTTAGTTTTTTTTTCTATAAATATCAATAAAATTTATTTGTTGGTCAAAAAAGCTTGAATAATTAATAGAAGGCTCCTAGTATATTGTTACAACGACAGTTGAAAAATATTAAAAATATAGTCACAATTTTTTTTTTATAAGAATTTAAAGTTCGAATTTTCACAAAATCCGTAAAATTCACGAAAAAGTGCAAATTATTTTGAGTTAATTTTGAGATAAAAATTTTATTTTTAAATATAAGATTTGAAAACTTATTAGAAGATTCCTCATAAGTTTTTATTATCTTTATCATAAAACAATTTCTACAAGAAAGTCAAACTAAATTTTTATGATCGTTTGAAGTTTTATAACATTAGATATTCACTAGATTTATCATGTAGCGATTTTCTTATTTTGTTGTAATTCAAAAACAAACAACTATAAATACATGAATATTTAACTGAATCTTTATATTTTCATTTTGTATACCATATAATTTTTAAAATATTTTGACTCGTTTTGAGCTGTTATCGAACATTTTCAGCTTTTTTTTTTCTATAAATGAAATAAAATTTTATTTGTTGGGTTAAAAAGCGGGAAAATTTAATACAAGGTGCCTGATATATTGTTACAATAGCTGTTGAAAAATATTAGAAATATAGACAAATTTTATAAACAAATTTTTTTTATAAGAATTCAAAGTTAAGATTTCCATTAAATGTATCAAGTTTTAAGTACTTTAATTAATTTTTAGTTTAATCTTTATTGTATAGTGTAAACTAAATTAAATTAAATATATACGTACTTTGCGCAACGAAAACTAAAAAGTAAAAATAATAATTTGAAATTAATATGTTACTATAATACACCTACCGTTAATAGTATAATACATTTTAAAATGTAAGTCGATTGATTTTTAAAGTTTAAGAACCCTTTAGGCTATACAGAGAGAAACATGTAGGTATAGAAGATGTTAGGTCTATCTAAAGTCTGGACAAATGATAGTAATAGTCATAGCAAATTATGGGTGACGGCTTATGAACTAAACGGATTCGTAGCTAGTTTGGTACTTTTTGAGTAAGTAAACATTTCATGATCATCATTACATGAATTATGAGATACTAATTACTAACTAAATTATATAAATAAACAAATTAAAAAAATAAATAAATACAATATGCACGTACTTCTTCTTTCTAAAAATAAAATATATAAAAAATAAATATAATAATTAATAAATAATATTATACCTTATCTAGGTATATGACTAACAATCGAAAAATTATAGAGATGACCTAATCATTTTCCTTCTACAAAATATATCAGTGATATTCAAACTTTTATTATACACTGCACACTGACCCTTTTTTTTAGATGGACAAAATTGTTTTGAATTAATTATAATTATATATATATATTAGAAATGTGTGTTTGATAGACTTACAAAGTTTTATTAATTATAATTCAGTGTATTAGTAATTAATTATTAAATTTATTTATAAAAAAAAGTGTAGTTTGTACATAGGTACATTTAGGGCCAGTTGCACCGTCTACGGTTAAACTTCGATTAAGCTTAATCAGCTGATAACAGATATTTAACCGGGCAATTCGGCCGATTAAACTCCGGTTAACTTTAATCAGAGACGGTGCAACTGGCCCTTAATGAGAAATGTGTATACCTGATGGGCGTTACAAATATTTTCAATTCTTGGACGACAGGTTGATATACTGACGCATTATTGTCAACAGAACGAGTTACACATTTATCTACGATTATAATTATAAGTATATGTAAATGTATATCACAGATTTATTTATTTTTAATACTCGTATGCTGTTACAACAAGATTAGGAGACCAACTTACTACTTTACGAATACGGCGTAAACGTTAAGGGGGGCAATTCTTGAAATCGTGATAAACTTTGTCGCATGCGATTGCATCAGTTGCAACGGATATACTGCCTGTGGTCTAATGATACTACCTATACATTTTATACTTCAATAGTTATCTAACATTACTTATCTTAATCACTTTTTTCCTACAAACTGTCGATTTATTAATATATAATAATATAGCAAATGCATTACGATTGAACGCATTTATTTTCTTTTATCATAATTCAATGCAATCGGTAACTTATGAAAATACCACAATATTTAATATTATCATTACACAGAATTTCTGAACGATCTATACCGATTGGGA
>NC_042494.1:146652296-146656915 GCF_005508785.2 Acyrthosiphon pisum
TTTTTATTATACCATTTTTTTTGCGGATAATTTGCGTAATTTTGCGGACGAATATTTTTTAGCAAACTAAAAAAACTTTCCAAATAATTAAAAAAATCCTATTTCACTTTAGATCATACCATCATTTTGCGTATTATTCGCGAAATTTTGCGGACTAATTTTCAATTTTTGTGATCAAATATTTTTTTTGCAAATCATAAAAAGGTTGACATGCTGGTGAAATGGTTCAAAAAATTTAAAATTGACTTTCTCTATTTTTTTTTTTACCATAATTTTGCGGATAATTCGCGCAATTTTGGGGACTAATTTTCAATTTTTGCGGACAAATAGTTTTTATTGATCAGCTTCAATTTAGAGCTAATCATTTGACAATAAATGTTTATTTACATTGTTGTTATGTAGTTAGCTATGAGTATATTTTTTTAATTTATCGTAGATTTGTTATATATTTTACAAAAGTTAAGTTTACTAAAAAAATGGATCTATTCAACTCAATAATAATATTTTGTTATAAAAAAATGTAATATAATATTAAGTGAATACGCGTCAGAATCCGTGAGGACACAAGCGCGGAATTTTTCATTCTTTGATCCAGCACTGCACGCTGTATACACGCATCGGCTTCCGCGCATTGGAAACGAATTGCCGTATGCTTTCTGTCGTGAAGATCCTAAAGGTAGTTGTTATTATGTTTGTTTTTCATATCATATAATAATTTCAATGAAATATTTAAATATATATTTTGTTGTTTTAGCAATAATTAGAGATGGGAGCTCGGTAAATTTACCTGGTAAAACCTGGAAGTAACTGCCATATTAACGTGAACAACCAGCGTCCCCTTTTAATTTTTAATGGTAAAGTTAGTAGTTTTTTAATTTTTTGCAGTTTTTTTTAGTTCGCTAAAAAAATATTTGTCCGCAAAAATTGAAAATTAGTCCGCAAAATTACGCAAATTATCCGCAAAAAAATTGTATACTATAAAATGATGTAGGTGACTATTTACATTTTTTAAACCATTTCACCAGCAAATTAGCTGTTTTTTATGATTTGCTAAAAAACTATTTGTCCGCAAAAAGTGAAAAGCAGTCCAGAACATTGCGCCAATTATTCGCAAAATAGTGGTATACAAAAAAGTGAAATAGAATTTTTTAAAAGTTATTTTAAGTTTTTATTAATTTGCTAAAAAACTATTTGCCCACAAAAAACGAAAATTAGTCAGCAAATTTGTGCGATTTATCCGCAAAATTATGGTATACTAAAAAGAGAATAAAGTGGTTTTTTTTTCATTTTTTGCAGTTTTTTTTATTTTGTTAAAAAAAATATTTGTCCGCAAAAATTTTAAAATTAGTCCGCAAAATTGAGTGAATTATACGAAAAATGATGGTATAATAAAAAGTCGAGGAAGTTAATTTTTTAATTTTTTGAACCATTTCATCAGCATGTCAACAGCTTTTTTAGATTTAGCAAAAAACTATTTGGCCGCAAAAATTGAAAATTAGTCTGCAAAATTACCTTAATTATCCGCAAAATAATGTATTGTATATCAAAATTGGAAAAATCGAAAATGTACATGCTGTCGAAGTGGAGCTATATAAGGTTATTGATACGCTTCTGCAGTAATTAAAAAAATAATAATATATCTAGGCAGTTATAACTTGGAATTATTTTTAGGTATATCGATATTTTAATATTATGATCACATTTTATTATGAATGCAATAGATTGGAAAGTTATAGTTTAATTTACAGTTGATAAATAGAAAAAAAATCGACAGGAAATCCATACATTCCTGACATGAAAACTTTTAGGAAAACTATAGTGTGTAAAACACACTATAAGACATTCGTATTTTACAATATAAATCGATTACATACGTTTTGAATCTGGAATAAAATAAATATTAATAATAAATATTTTAAAATACTCATAATATATTTCTACTATAATATCATGGAATCATGGAAAATATAAACATGTAAGATTCATCTAATATATGTATTATAGTATAAAATAAAATGTATATAAAAAATTACTTGCCTATTGTATCTATAAATAAAATACACGGTAATAGTTTATTAGTACAATTATAAAACATTTGTAATATATTGTTATGATTAAAGAGGAAGATCTAGTGGATTATTTTAATACCTTAATTTGTATACCTAATACTTTCATACATTATGGTTCATACATGGTTTATTAATTATTTATAATATTATATTATATTTATAGTACACGTACAGGCACGTAGCCAGGATTTTATTTTGGGGGGGAGTCGAAATAATTTTTTTTTTTGATAAAGGTAGATTAACCTATAAGCAATCTTGTATTACATTTTAAAATCTTAGTTCTAAAAAGAAAAATGTTTATGAATTATTAACTCAAAATAATTTGCTAATTTTCGTGATTTTTACATATTTTGTCAATTTTTGAACTTTAAATGCTAATAAAAAAAAAACTGTGACTAAGGATTTTTAATATTTTTCAAATCTCATTGTAACAATATAGTAGGAGCATTGTATTAAATTTTCAAGTATTTTTACTCAACAAATAAAGTTTTATTGACATTCATAGAAAAAAAAACTAATTAAATTGGAAACTGAAATTGTCCGTAAACAGCTCAAAACAAACCAAAATATTTTGAAAATTTTATCATGTATAGAAAATGGAAATATAAACAACCAGTGAAAATTTCATGTATTTACAGTCATTCGTTTTAAAGTTACACCAAAAACCAAAATCAATTTTCTCGAAAACAGATTTTGCGTAAAAATTCCCGTTTTCTTAAATTGTTCTTTTGTTTTTCACGGCGCTTTTGAAAACTATTGGAAAAATTTTACTTTTGACCCCCCGAAGTACCAACTAGATTCACTTTCCTATCAGAAAAGGTACTGTTGAAGAAAATCCAAGCACTTTTTCTGTCCTAAAAGGTGATGACAGACACAAAAATAAAAAAATAAAAAAACACACATCATTGTAAAATCAATACATTCATCGTTCCACTCAGAATCTAAAATTGACTAGGTAACCAAAAATAATTTATTAAATATGAAAAATAAAGAAACTATTTTTATTTACAAGTATGTTGCTTGTGTAATTATGATAACTGCAATATAAATATGATTAATTGTAGAAATCAGTTTTTTATAGAATTTATGATAATATTATCTATAGGTATGTAATATTTTATTTAATTTTTTGTTTTTGCAAGTAAAGACGTAACTAAACCTGTATTAAATAAAACAGTGAAATAAATATTGATTTTAAAGTTTTTAAATTTAGCTTGAAAAATATTTTTTAAATGTTCGAGGGCATGTTTTGTTAATATTCTAAATCTTTCATGTGAAATTGGTTAACCCACATTACCCACCTTTTACTATCTTAATACCATAAGATGATTAGAATTAGTATATAATGTATAGAAAAAAAAATTTAAAATAAATAAAAAAATTTAAAAAAAAACACACATCATTGTAAAATCAATACATTCATCATTCCACTCAGAATCTAAAATTATATAATAATAAGTGGTTAAGTTGTTGTCGTGGACCGTGATCGTCCCGTAAGGATCATAATTTTTTACGAAAGTACGGAAAAATTTCGGGGGGGGGGGGGGGTCCAGACCTCATGGACTCCCCTGGATACGTGCCTGTACACGTACAACAAGACTTTCATAAAAACTTTACAAATTACAAAAAAAAATTTTTAATTATAATGAGATTAATAAATTATAAAATCTAATTTTATTAGGTCCCATTTATCCACAATCTTCTAAGGTTCCAGCAATTATGAAGAATTAAGACAATCTCATGAACATTGAGTTAAAAAAATAATAATTTAAATAGGATAAATTAGATCAAAATATCAAATTAGGAACATTTTTGTACTTATAAACCACAAAAGAAAAGTTATCGGAATCGCAAAGAATAATCAATAACTCAATAAATGTTTCTTACTAGTCAATTTCTCTGAAAAATAAATATATAAAAAAAAAAGTTGTAATTATATTAACCATATTAATTGTTTATAAATATTAAATTGTAAAAAGTCCAGGAAAAGACATGGATAGGTTCTGTCAAATATCAAAATAATTGTTATAATTCTATAATTGCTCTACAGGGTATGTTTAACCAAACTTTATTCCAGTTACCGATCTGTATTTTATTTCAATACTTTAAGTTGATACTTTGCCAATAATTCAGTCTAATAATTATTACAGTTAATATTAGCCTCTAGATGGATAAACTGCTGTGAGGTTTGGGGCTACCATGGTAGTGTTATTTTCTAGGACTGGTTAATGTTGAACTAATATATTTAGGCACACATTGAGTAATCAGTCTACTGTGACTCTTAAGTATTTCACATGGTTTCACAAGATCTTGCCCGTGAATGGAATCTGATTTTATACGTTTTTGGTTTTCAGCATTTGTTGGTTTTCACATTCACGCTGAGGCAAGTGAAAACAACATTTCGATACGTGGTTTATTCTTGCTTTTGTGTCACACTCGTATGTCTGTAGTGTTTATGTTATTGAATAGTTTTACCAGGTTTTTGTTACTATGTTTGTTTGTTGTTAGTCTTTAGAAAAACTGTTCTAGTATTTTTATGTAGGTTCCGTT
>NC_042494.1:146657257-146664957 GCF_005508785.2 Acyrthosiphon pisum
CTTAATGGTTCCATGCATATACATTTTATTGGTACAAATATAAAATTCCACATAATTGAAATTATAAAACTACATAATATTTATACGTACTCAACCACGCTAGAAAATAAAATAAATATAATTAATAATTATAATAATGATATAATAACATAATATGTTATTTTTTCTATTAAATTGTAATTTATAAAAAATAATAACACAGGTTTAATTATAAATAATTACGAATTAAAAAAAAATTAAAAGGAAATTATTTTTATAATTTTTCAACTTATAATTTTTCATTGAACCATGATACAATGAACTATATAAAGTATAAAGTTTAAGTATTCAATATACTTTACATTATCATTACATCATGCAAAAATATTTTGAAATTTTTTTGTGTTTTCTAATATAATTTATAGATTCTTTCAAATTTCATATACAATTTATGTCATTATGAAAAATAAAAATGTTAAAATGTTATACATGATTCCTCAAAAGTTACTGATTTAAGAAATATGAAAAATAGATAGTCATGCATTTTTTATAACCATTTAAAATTAAAATTTGATTGAACTTCATCAAAATTACAAACATTTTTAAATTATATCATAGGTCATAAGATTTAAATGAAAAATCAATTTATTAACATTATTACATATCAAAAACAAATTAATAATACGTACGTTCATTTACTGTGAATAATAAAGTTTAATAAATTATTAACTATGTACATAATATTTTCCACAAATAAATAATCATTCATTGGCATATTTATTTATTTATTTACTATCAACAATACGGGCTGAGCCCTGCAATTATACATAATATGATAATACTAATTAAATCTTAACTATATGATAAAAACAATAACATTAATACCTTATCACAATAACAGTAAATATTCTAGATTTTTGAAAATATAGTCTTTTGGATTCGTATAAAATGTTAGTCTAAGCTTTAATAATTAATTTATCATATTGAATATTGTATAGTAAATCAAACAAATTAATTAAAAAACTACGCTCTTCTGATAAAGTCAAAACGATATTATATGGACACGTTAAACAATAATAGGTAATTGTAGACAAGAACGCATAGAAGCCATTCTAACTAAAACAAGATAGGAAGATAATATTGTTCTGAAGTCATCCATACCATCTATTTAACCGGAATAATGGAAATGTATTTTGCTTAAACATTTTGTTATACATTAAGTAGGATATTATATTTATTTTTAAGATATTATAATGTTAATAGATAAAAAAAAAAAAATGTAAATTTAATGTAATAGGTACACGGTTTCACAGTAAGGAACTGCTTTAAACATTTTTGAAATACTCGTATAGTCAACATTTATTTTATAGCCGTTTAAAGTTCAAATTTATATAAACTTCTTTGAAATCATAAATATTTTTCAATTATATTGCAGGTCTGGTCAGGATATTATATGTTTAATATAAAATAACACGTACCTAGGGCAACTGTAAATAATAATATTTAATTAATTAAATTAGATTATAGAGGCATATTTATATTATATCGGGATGAATGTGAAAAATCTAGATATTAGGAAAAAAAGTCTTTCAGATTGTTATTTTTGATCTGTCATCAGATCATTCCAGGAGAAAGGAAAGTAAAAATATGGCAAATTTAAATTTTTCTTACCAATATTATCTGCAAAATTTTAACTAAGTTATTAATATTGCAATATAGATGCATTTAATACATGAAATATATCGTTGTATTCAATGTGATTAACACCTTTGGTTGTTCTCTACTGATAATGAAAATGTATATGAATTCCGATGTGTGGATATTAAAAATATTGACTAGTTATGTGGCAATGTTTAAAAAGTGCATGTTTAAAAATACGCTTATTATTTTGTGTGATGCACATTTGAAGGGTATTTACTATTTAATATATTGTTTTAGGAATCCACTTTATTTTATATCTTTAATATCAATTTTAATCTACGTAGGTACTTACTAATTTCATCTATAAAAAATTATAATAATAATTAATAAGTTATTATAACTATACATAAATTAAATCAACAAGCAACGAGCAAGTTTTAATTTCGCATTCAATAATTAATATCTTATTTCAAATAGGATTTAGAAAAATATGCAAATAATTAACATAAATTAGACGAACAATCTGCATTGTTAGTCTGTATAGGTTATTTGGCTTACAGGGCTTGAAAAAAAAAACATACTTGAATTGAACACAAAATAAAGGGCTACGATTTTATTGTCAAAATTGGAAATTATATAGTAAAAAATATAACAAAAGTTCAACGGGTATGAAAGTTTTCATTTAAATACGACGCTTCCTGACGACGTGAATTTAGAAGATTATCTCGGTGCAGATGACAACGTTTCAACATGTTATGAACTAACCGAAGTAGACATCATTCAATCTATTAAAGATAGCAAAGATGAGGCCACCGATGAAAGTAGTTGAGACGAAGACGAAGAAGTTGTGATGGGAAATGATGTGCGCAATGTCACTTCATCAGAAGCCTTATCAAGTTTGGAAGTAATGCGAACATTCATTACATCACAGAGTGATGTACCAGACTTCATCTTTACAAACATTCACCAACTAAATAATTATTTACTTTCTATTAAAAAAGCAAACCTTGTTTAAAAGAAAATTTTTGATTATCTATAATAAAGTTATTATTGGGTCTATAATAATTTTTCACAAATTATTTACTTTTGAATTATCTATTTAAACCTGTTTTAATTCGAATTTTCAAAATTTCATTACAACGAAATTTCCGTTATAACGAAAAAAAATTCGGTCCCTTGGAATTCGCTGTAACGGAAACTTACTGTAGTATCTTATTTTTGTATAATTTATTGTATAATGTGAAAATAACAGTGTTTGATAGAATATACTATGAACAACGCTTAACACAGAAAGTTATATTTTAGTATGCAAATTTACAATTAATTAAAAAATACAATAACTACGTACCCTCTAATGGTTCTGAAGAAAAAAATACAAATAGGTTTATACATGGTTAATTTTTATTTAAATTGACTAATAAATTATTATACATAATGTTAAGATTAATACATTATGTACTGTTATCATCAATAAAACTTTAGAAATATCGGTTAATATTAAGTTGTCAACATAATATGACCATTTACAATATACAACTACAAATATATATGATTATAATTTTATTGGGATTGAGATAAATAAATTATCACATGATCAATTTACATGTTAGCATAATAAATATTAAATAATCATTACTTATTTACGTAATGGTCCTTTTCATCTATATAATCACTTAGGTAATATAGAAAATTCTAATATTGTAATTTGTGAAGGTATACAAAATTTATTTTGATACAATATTCAGATTTGAAACGGAATACCTTAATTTATCTTAGCTATGCCACTTCAAAACCCTCATCACCAATTTTTGCACCGTCTTTTTTGTACGAAACCTCAACATGATTTTGGTACAGTTTTATAATAAAATAAATAGACGATAACTTTGTTTATAACTAACAACTCGTTATAAGGAAATTCGTAATTTTAATTTTTGGTACCATTCTATACATTTCGTTTTACTTATTACCTCCAATAAGACAAATAATAAAACTTATAAATACTTACTATCATATTGGTCTATAAAAACAAATAATATATATATCTTACAATAAATTAGTTTGTTTCTACTTTCTAGTAGATCTATCATTGTTTATGAGCTTATTTTTTTTTACATATTATTATGTTTCTTTTTTTTTTTGCTTTGGAATTTAGATGGTGTTTTAATAATATATTATTATTTTGCGATTATGCTTAGTTTTTAATTTTTATGATAGTGGTCGGTTGTCCAATCAACTGTTATATTCTGTAGTTTGAAATTAATACCCTTATAATTTTGTGTGCTTTAAATTTGAATGTTATTTAATTTTTGGTTTTTCAAATTCATCTTAATTTCTATTATTATATTATAGAAACATTTTAAATAACAGTGATTGAATATTTTTGAAAGTGACATTTTTGTAAAACAACGCCTTGTACTCAAATTAAGACTACAAATGTTTGTGATCTTCAGTGTCAATTTTCATCTAAAAATGGACATTGAAGGTATAATGGAAGAAATTATTATAATACAATCTTAAAATTTCACACAGATTAAAATAATAAAGACAAATGTATATATCTATATAGGCACGTACCATTATCAGCTGCAAACAATTATAATAATAGTTAATAATTTATTATAATTACTAGCCGACCCGTCACAGCTTCGCCCGTGATTGGTTGTTTATTTTGGTCCTGGACGATGAGATCCATAATTATTTATTCAAATGTTATCTTTTAATGTGATCGACGAGTAAATATAAAAATGGTTAATGCAAACGTATTGAGATGTTTCTTGCGCTATTAATGATAAATACACATCCATATTTCCTACTTTTCTGGTGGATTTTCCTAAAATGTTCTTTCATAAGAACTTTGTCCTGACAATTACGAATACAACAAAAATGAATCAGCCAAATCGGTTCAGTAGTTTTCTCGGTTAGCGCGGTCATAGATAATCACTTACAATTTTATATAATAGTATAAATAATTTATAACTATATAAAACTTAATTCATAATTTCAAAGGTTGGACTTTTTTTAAAAATTGAATAATTAATTGCTTTTTTCAAATTGTTTGCTTGTTGAAAGAAATGCAAAGCACTAGCATAAGCTAGACGTAAAATGTATACTTTTAGTCACTATAGGTTACTTATATTTTGTGGCTTGAAGAAAAAAGCATATTTGAAATAAAAACAAAATTACGGGCTACGATTTTGTTGACACAATTGGAAACTAAATACCTAGTAAAAATAATGACAAATTCACATAAGTAGAACTGGATTGATAGGTTGATTTTTCTACAGCTTCCAGGGACAGTAGACTTGAGTATCATATAGAAATTTCAGTTTGATACCTCCATGCGTTCCTGAGAAAAACGGTCTTGACAGACGGACGGACGGACGGACAACAAAGTGATCCTATAAGGGTTCCGTTTTTTTTCTTTTGAGGTACGGAACCCTAATTATCCTGTTTTTGTATAACTTGGATGACAATTTATAATTTTCAAAACAACAGTCATTGATATAATATACTATGAACAATGCGTATCATATAAAGTTATATTTAATATCTCACATTTGCAATACAATTAAAAACTCAAAAAATACGTACGACTATTTGGATCTAAATGAAAAATACAAATAAGTTTTTATTAATAATTATGGTTAATTTTCAACTAGCCTAATATAATTATTAAATAAATTTAAAAATGAATTATACACATTTAAGCTACTATTATCATCAATAAAACGTTAGAAATAGGTTATATTCAGTTGTCAACATAATAGCAATTTACAATGCAGAACTATATGTACCACTGTCCACTATATAATACCTAAATATTATGATTATGATTGTACTGAGATTCATTCAGTTAAGTAAAATATTACATTATCATTTTACATAATAACATAGGTAATAAGTATTAAATAATCATTACTTATATTATGCTTATAATATGGTTGAAGTAAACCTAACATTGTGTATGAGCTTTTAATTGTCCATATAAAGTATTTTTTTTTTTTGAAAAGTACTTTAAAGAGGCTGCAGTCGATGAAAAAAACTAGCTTTAAAAGTTTATTAGGTTCAGATAGATGTGATTTATAATATTCCAAATATTGCTAGTGGCATGATAAATAATAATATTACTAAAAAATATCATATTTTTAATCATAGGTATAAAAGCGGAAAAAATAGATATTCTAAATTTCCTCTATAGTAACCTAGTAAACTTGTTAGGTAATCATTTTCAAAAATGTAAGTCTGTCAAACCAAATTCTACCTTTTTGGTCAAACAGCCATTTTTATAAAATCGAAAAATGTTTATCTAATTTAATATTATCGTCAATACATGCACATAGTATGCATGTTAATTTTTTAGGGTAAATATAAATAATACCGGCCTATAATACTCTTATACCTAATTCAGTACATTTCTAGGAAATTTTGACCGAATACGATTTCATAATAGACTCCCACACACTTATGTGCGTTAACTTTGAACACACTTATAAGTCACCTTGATGTCAACATGTTAAATTACCTATATTAATTTCCTTAAAACACGGCTGACTGCAGCCCCCTTAAAACTAAAATTCATTTAAGATCAAATTATTAAAGTTCTAATTTAGTCTAATATACTTCAAAAAAAAGTTGTAATAAAATTATTTATTTGTTAGTTACAATAATTTTACCTTTAAGTACACCATTTTCGTTATATAATCCTATTGAATTTTAAAATAATTAAATCAAATATATAAGTATATATACTTTAAAATAAGGATGTAATAAAATTAAGTATTTGTTAATTACAATATCCTTACCATTAAATGCAATCGATGTATTTAAAAGGCCTATAACATTTTAAAATGATTAAACCAATTTATATTATGAAACAATGCTTGAGTACTGTCGTATATTGTAGACAGTACAATATACACGGCAAATTTGAACAAACAAGTAATGCAATTAAATACCGAAACAAAGGACAGCAATCAAGAAATTAAACGTTTAAATACAAAATTAGAAAGAATAGAGTTATTATAAAAATAAAATTGATCAACTATGTACCGAAATGAATAATTTAAAAAAATACGACAAGACAGTATATTTTGAAGATAGATCACGCAACAGAGACAAAATTCCATATCCAGGCAAAACAGATTACAAAGGCAGCAACAATTATAGGGAAAAAAGTCCTTATCCCGTTAGGTATAACGACAATAGGTTCAGAGATAATAACAGAGGTACAGGAAATAGTAGAGACAGATCTTATTTGAGGGACAGTGAAAATTCATTCAATAGGTCCAGCAGAGAAATGCGTAATAATAGAAATAAGTCTTACGACAGATTCAGAGATACAAGCAGAAGTCGATATAACAACAAAAATCGTGGAAATGAAGCAAATGGGAAACAGCACAGTAGGGACTACAGCAGGGACAGATACTCAAGATCCACAACGTTGGAAAAACTTAGCAGAAGAGAAAACATATAACTTGCTACAAATGCAATGAAAATGGACATTATGCTAACGATTGCAATTTTTAAAAAAACGAATAGCGCCCGAGCTAAGAGAAAAATCGGAATATCTAACTCGGGGAACAAATAATATTAATACAAAAATCGACACCTCAAAATTTAACAAAGAGAAGCAAATTGGAAAAAATAATTATATACATTTTGTAGAAAATTGGTATAAATCAATGAATTCAAATAAATCAATCACTAAAGAAGTAAATAATGACGACGAAAAAATCATAGAAAACATAGTAACAATAAGTAGTTTGAACCCACTAAACGAATTTCAAAAATTCCTACTCAGCAATAACGATAGAACCGACTTCCTATGCGATTACAGTGAACAGACGGTAAATATTTTTTCATTCTTTTTCTTCTTCTTTTAGTTACGGCCCTTAAGACCATCCTGGAAACACTAAATCTTGCCACCTATCCCTGTCCTCCGCTACTTCTCTCCACTTGACACCAGGCTCTATCTTTTCCACTTCTTTCTTCACACCATCTTCCCATCTTAACTTACTCTACCTAGTGGTCTTTTCCATTATACGCTCTTCTTCGATCACCCATTTTACTAAATTACCCTG
>NC_042494.1:146665247-146672913 GCF_005508785.2 Acyrthosiphon pisum
TTGGATGTTCGTTTATCCCTCCGGTTATCATCGACCCCAGATTACTTAAATTGAAGACCACTCTTTTGAAACTTGAGTTCTTCAATTTTGATATATTGTTCCAGACCGCCATTTCTATTTCTTCGGCTAGCCACAAGATACTCTGTTTTTTTCCTCATTAACGGTTAGGCCCACTTTTTTTGCCGTATTTATTAGATTACTTCCCAATCTCTTTATCATATCTAAATCTTCACCAAGGAGAGCGATATCATCCGCATATGCTAGCATTCCAATTCTGATCTGTCCTAATATAACTCCTTCCAAAATGTTCATCTCACCTATTACCCTCTCCAGTACTAAATTAAACAGCACTGGAGACAAAGCATCCCCTTGCCGAAGTCCTGTCGTTACTCTAGTTGGCTGCGATGTTACGTTACCTATCTTGACCTGTATATCTGTATGATTGAGACTGGCTCCAATGAGATTAATATTTTTTCGGTAAATATTTTTTCATTACCAAATTATATCACAATCGGCCATTGCGTAAGCCAATGCTTGACTGTGTCGAAGGGGATAGTATTACAATTTAGAAATAAATTCAACAACGTTCAAAATTTAATAGACCAAGAAAAAAACCACCGAAATTGATTATTTGAAAAACGGAAGTCAATGGGTTCTGTACCTCATAACAAAAAATAAGAACTACGATAAACCAGCGTACTCTAACATTTTTAGTACACTAACTAGCACTAAGAAATTTAGTATAGAGAATAATATTACTACTTTAGCATTACCCAAAATTTGCACTGGACAAGACAAAAAGGGTTGGAAAGTTATTTCTACCATAATTAAGTTTATTTTTCAAGACACGCAAATAAAAATTATAATATGCCTACTTCCAAAGAATGAAAACGAACAACAGAAAAAATATTTTAAAAACAATGATTCGCAAACTACTAATATTACGATAGGTAAAAATTTTAATAAAACAATCAACGATAATTTAAAGAACGAAATCGCACTAATCGCTAGCTCATTCATAAAAACTGAAAACGTACCCGGAGACGGAGACTGTGGTGCCCACGCACTACGAATATGCTTAAAACAACATGGTATATATAGAAATACGGTAGAATTATTAAATATGCTCGGCATTACTAATTGCAAATCCGGCTACTATCTTAAAGATGACGATCTAGCATTTATCTGTGACCAATTAAATTTAAACTTATATATTTAATACACGAAGATTCCGAAAATACAATTGCCATGATATATTAGAAATTAAATAGGAAAAATATTGGGATATTCAACAAAGATTGTCATTGGACACCAGGAATCATCACAGAAACACATAAACCACATCAATTCAATAACATAACAATAAATACAGTTTTTCCCGACTTTAATACTGTAGAAAAAAATTTAGACCATTTCTTACATGAATGTTTCGATCGTTTACAATTATCACAACAAAACCCTATAGAAAAAAATAAAACTGACAACAATTTTAAAACTGACAAATCAACAATAATATGGTACTCACAATTTTGCCAATACTGCGAATATTTGTCCACGTCCAAGGATATGCTAGACGACCATGATGACAAAGAACAGTATTGGAGGTAGGGGGGAAATGTTATGTTTTGTGAAATATGCGGAAACTACATAAGAGAATATCGGAACCGGCCTATACAAGAAGACGAGAAAACCTTAGACACCTGCAAAAACCAGCTAATTCAACACAAAAATAAAATGAAAATCAACAATCAAAATATAAGCATAGATTCAGATATAGAACGAAAACAAAAAGTTAATAATAGACAACGAAAAAAATGCAATAATAGACACAGGCTCAAATCTATCATGTATAGATTACTCACTAATCAAAAATAAACAACATATTAAACCAAAGGAACAAATAACAATAACAGGTGCGGATAATAATGAGCTAATACAAATAGGAACGACTGAATTAATGATAAAAATCAATAAATTTAAATATCAAATTAAGGTATACGTCTTGAAAGGACTTAATTGCAAATTACTATTAGGTAATGATTTTAATATCAAATACAACTTAATAATCGATTTTAAAAATAAAGAAATACAAATTGAGAATAATACTATAAAAATGGACTAAATATGGTACGAACATAATGAAACTAATAACTTAAACATTTACACAACTGAAAGCATCACGAGTGCAACCCAAATTAATAAAAATAAAATCTAATGACAATATTACTATTTCACCAAAATGAAAGTCAAAATTACAAATATACGCAACAAGCAAAGATACAGTAACTGTTCATGCGAAAAACATTTAATGCTTCTAACCCAGATAGTAGACTATTCTAGCAAAGTAATCTTATACAATTATTCAAACGTATATTCCAAAAAGAATGACAATAGGCACGATTCACGAATTAAACATACAAAATAATAAACACAAATTACAACAAATTAAATTTAAAACAGACAAATCAATATTTCAACCGCCGTAATTAATTTATACTGTATAAAATTAACTCAGAATATTAAGACAAAAAAAGAAGAATCTATATCTGTGCCAATATTATGTGAGGATCTAGAAATAATCAAATACATGTAATTTACAATACACATTAATGATAATTTTTTTACATTACACATTATATAACCATTTTAAATCAACGCACGACTTTAATTTAATTATCTAATTTTAATATTTCTCCCGAATCGAATAATATTTAATACCCTTTTAAGAACAAATATCTAATTTAGCACCAGATTAGCAAAACCAAGAGCAAGACATCAGCAGTTTGTATACTAACTAAACTATTATAATTTTATAATATAACAAATTAAGTTTATATAATATTATGATATATTCGTACATAAGTATATATTATGTCATGTCTAAGTTCAATTAAATCTATACCTGTATGTATGATATAATATTACAATTACATTTAAAGCAAAATAATAAAATATTAAAAACATGTTACAAAGGTAAAAACAAAAGAATAGAATGTATTTTCTGCATGATTAAAATTCACGAGTCAACGATTCGCAACAATCTTCTGAGACAAGGGGTGAATATAATATTTTTAAAGTAGACAATAAGCATTAAACTAATAATTATAGAAGCAATAACAAAATTTTTCTATATGAAAACACAAAACAGACACCGTCAAGACATAAATTTGAAAAGCAGAAATATATACTTATATAAGAATAAAAATTTTAAATAAAATTCAGGAAAACGAAAACAAGGAAGTAATATACAAATACTCAATCTATGAAATACAAAAAAATGAAGAATAATTAACTACCACAGAATCAAAGAATAAAATACCATGGAAGAACAGCGAACATTTACTGCTATTTGTCGAAATAAAAATATTATACTTCAAACTGGGAAATATCTCTAAGAAAACTTTTTCCACAAAAGGAGCAATCAATAAATTTTATACTCATATCTTTTTTTTTTTAGGCACGCTTTAAACCATTAATTATTAAAATATTAGGGTTAAATTAACTTTTAAGCATAGTTTTATATTCAATGACGCGAATAAGCCGATACATTAATTTAGTGATAAAATAAGTTAGTATTTAATGTAGTAATAAGACATTTATGTAACAATAGCATTAAAAAATGAGGGCATTTTTTTCCAAAAAACAACGCGGGGACTGTCGTATATTGTAGACAGTCGTCACTGTAATATTATTTAATGTAAACATATTACATGTAGAAATCAACTTAGCAATTTAGATATTAATATAGGTCAATGAAGCAAGATGTGCTTAGGCAGCAAAAACTATTTTACTTTACAACACCGCCGTACGCGCAGGCACGGGCAGTTTCGTTGTCGCTGAGTGATTCGGCAAGAACGCAGGTACGACGATCGAACGTGTGAAACGTCGATCATTGTACGGACTAGGCGATCTGAATTCGCTAATTATTTTATTTATGTTTGTTTGAATTTAATAAAAGTGTTTCCGACCATTAAAACTCGAGTTTAATATTATTTTAATCATTCTCAAGTTCTTACCTTTTATAGGAACAGCGCCGGAATATACGTACTATGTGTCAATGAGGTTTTATTAAACTGAATAGTGCCAAGGTATATGTAATCTTTGAGTCATTCCAAGTAGATAGGAACGAACTAAGAATTGACAAGCGCATACCATGGTACCTCAAAGTTAACAGTGCCATTCCAATTAATTTTAGAGAGTGTCATTAACTAGAGAATACGAGGGTAAGGCGTATAGTTGGTTTTACCGCGTATCGTCCGATACTGGTGATACCACAATACATAAGTATCATAAATGTCTTCATTGAACGGTTATCTTATCTCTTATGATTCAATCATGGACAACTTAATCTAACTAAACATTTTACATAATATGTTACGTTTAAGATACTTTCCTAATAGGTCTAGTAATTTAAGAATATGACTATTCGACTATCCAACGGAAATCAACGTCAATTCATTATTAATTTGGTATTTATTATTTTAGTGAATTTATTAATTTGTATATTGGGCATATACATGAACATACGATAATTTAATTACTTTTTTTAAGTGGACCATAACTTTTTTATGGTCATTTTTTCAAAATTTAAATTTTACTGAACACAAATAAAATCTTAAATTTTTCCACGTTCCACAGCAAATCATACGTAATCGTTTGACTTATGGGGTAAATATTAAAGTTAAAGATTTAACGTACACAATCGTGCTCTTAAATAGGTTACGCAATCGTGTGGTACCTATTCTAAGTTACTATTTGATTAACAATTAAAAATATTACCTTTACAGAGCCCTGAAAAAAAATCATCTTGAAGTCAATTTTGTCTATTTACTACAATTTAGGTAAACAATTAATCATATTAACCACGTATCTGACTATTTTGAATTATCACTCAATTTTAAAGAATTTATAAGCAAATAACTATAATAATTAATGTCTAAACCAACGTAGAAAAAAAATTGATTTAAATTATTGTTTATAATATGAATTGATTGCTGCTTGATTAAACAAAATAATACAAAACATTTTATGAGTCAAATATTAATGCACTTAACCGGATACACAAGAATGTAATATCAGAATAATTTATACTTTTTAAAACAACTCTATGCATAACATTTTTGTTAACAATATCATATTACTGAAATACTGAATAGCAAAAAAATGTATGTTTTGTCTGTGTCTAGATTATCATAAAATAACAATAATAATTAGTTATCTTCTTTAAATTAATTATAGTATTACAAAGCTTACTGCTGTTAAATTTTGAAAAATAAAAATTGAACGCACATATTATATACCTAATCATTGTAAATCAATATGTTAATTCTTACCAATTAGTTTTTCGAAATCTGGTCCAGTAGCCGCCGGTCTAACCCAAACTGAAATTATTATAAATGTTAGAGTTATTAAATATTGCTTAAAAAAAATCATTTTGATTTAATATTTTAATATGAGAAAATAATCAAAGATAAAGTGACCCTTGAACGTTGAACAAAAAATGAAATATAACACTACTTCTCGATTTCTTTTGTAAGCAATATGTTCCTAATCCACACTCCCTGGCTACAAAATAAATAATGTTCACAATAAGTTCTTTATTTAGTAGGTAACAAGTTATATAATATAACAAGAGAATAATATTATTCAATATTTCTTAGTGAACGCCATATGTATTATTTTTCATATCACTTGAGTAAATAATAAGTATGAAAAATGAAACATAGCAAAGATACTCTATAGGCACCCAGAACACACGTTTTTAATTTTTACGCTTTTGGACTTAAAAATACCACTAAAAATGTTCAAATGAATTTGCTAGTTAGTTAGATAGTTAAATAAAAAACACAAATCAAAAAAAATGTTGAAATAAATAATTATCATAATATTATTATACCTATATCTACATAATTGTAGGCACAATCTTAAAATATTTGTCATGCCGAAGAAAAAACGGAAGGTGATATGCTTGTTAATTGAGTAGCCATCTAAATTTAGTTTGAATATTAGTTATATTGTATTATATACAAATACCTATGGAGTATAATATAGAAACTAAATATGCCTACAATAATTGATGATTTAACGTTTCAGTTACATATTCAGTCACGATTGTCTGAATTAAGATTTTTCAACAGTTATAACAAGGTAAATATTTCATACTAGTCAGTATTAAAAAAGGTGGGTAAGTGGATGTCGCTCTACTGTACAGTGGTTACAAGTGGATTATAATGGATAGTATTAAATTTGAATTCAATGATATAATATCACTGTATATAAGAAAAACGGTTCTGAGCGGAGACGGTATGTCAGTCTAGGTATTACACAGAACGAAATAGAAGCAGTAAATTTAACAAAGCGTTGTGATTAATTTTCGATAAAAATGAATGTATTAGTGTAACAATAACTGCATTGATTTTGTAGAAATCTTATTCAATTTGAAAAAAACCTGTTTGTTAATTTTATATTTTTTTATTAAATTAACGAAAAACATTTCATCAATTATCCTAGGTAAGACATCTATAAATTCAACAATCGCTTTGATAATATTGAATAGATGTTCTGTTAAAACAACGATTTATAATCAATAAAAAACGAATTGTATGCCGATAAAAATGTATTTTTAGCGAGCACTTGTTTTTTAGTCGGCAATTGCAGCGCTCGGGTTGGTCATCTGTCATCGTAATTTTGGTAATATTGTGTTGTGTCAAACGGTTTTTTAGTTTTTTACTCGTGACAGTGTTGTTGACTGATGTAGTGTCATAGTGCAGGTTTGAATATTGCATAATTATTTGGTTATTAATTAGTGTGAAGTATTCAAATATTTGATCTCGGACTTGGAGTACAAGTAAGTGATTCAAAATCATCTATATAACTCTGTTCCAAAAGAGAAGACACATGAATATCCCGCTAAAAAAAAAAAAAAAAATACAGTTAAAAAAAGGAGGGTAAGTGGATGTCGCTCTGCTGTACAGTAGATTACAAGTGGGTCACTGTATAATGGATGGTATTAAATTTGAATTCAATGATATAATATCATTGAATAAGAAAAACGATTCTGTGAGCGGAAACGGTTGTCGGTCTATAGGTATAAGACATATTATATACTATTATCTATGGTATTAAAAAAAAAATTGACCTATAATAGGTACCTATAATAAATTCCAAATTAATCATATAACACGTTATACATCAACAACAAGCCGTGATACTATCATAGATATAATACAATAGTATACTTTAGAAGTTTCAAGTACCCACAAATAATATTATACAATCATTACAATCACAACAAAATAAATAAAATATTTATTCTAGGTATTTTAAAATGTAATTTCGTCCAAATTTGAACTTAAAATGACTATAAAAATAAACTGTGCTTATGTATTTTTAGATTTTTTGGTAACAGAATAAACTACTTACGTGGCATCTTGTTTTAAATTTTCAATCCTTAGACATAAAAGTTGACCATTTTATAAATTTTTAACTACAAAATAATTATTTAAATTAAAATTTGATAAATTTTGTCAAAATTCGATCTTTAAATGCTTATAAAAAAAAAATTGTGCCTATGTATTTTTAATATTTTTCAACTGCTATTGTAAAAATATACCAGGAACCTTGCATTAAATTTTCACGCTTTTTTACCCAACAAACAAAATGTTAT
>NC_042494.1:146672963-146674303 GCF_005508785.2 Acyrthosiphon pisum
AGGATTTTTAATATTTTTCAAATATCATGTAACTATATAGCAGGAGCCTTGTATTAAATGTTCAAGTATTTTTACTCACCAAATAATGTTTAATGGACATTCATAGAAAAAAAAAGTGGATGTCGCTCTGCTGTACAGTAGGTTACACGTGGGTCACTGTATAATGGATGGTATTAAATTTGAATTCAATGATATAATATCATTGTATAAGAAAAACGATTTTGAGCGGAGACGGTATGTCAGTCTAGGTATAAGACATAATATTATATTATAGTCTATAGTATTTAAAAAAAATTGACCTATAATAGGTACATATAATAAATTCCAAATTAATCATATCATAATATCTATTAGGTACTTATAACGCGATATACATCAACAAAAAACCGTGGTACTATCATAGATATATAATAGTATACTTTAGAAGTTTCAAGTACCCACGAATAATATTATACAATCACAACAAAATAACTAAAATAATACCTAGTTATCCTAGGTTTTTAATATGTAATTTCGTCCAAATTTGTACTTAAAATGACTATAAAAATAAACTGTGTAAATGTATTTATTAGATTTTTTGGTAACAGAATTAATCACTTACGTGGAATCTTGTTTTAAATGTTCAATTTTTAGATACAAAAGTTGAACATTTTATAAATTTTTAACTACAAAATAATTTTAGATTCTGAACGAAGTGATGAATGTATTGATTTTACAATGATGTGTTTTTTTTTTTTTTTTTTTTTTTTTTTGTGTCTGACGACAACTTTTGGAGCAGTAAAAATGCTTCGATTTTCAAAAGTTGTACCTTTTCTGAAAGGAAAGTGAATCTAGTTGGTACTTTGGGGGGGTCAAAAGTGAAAATTTCCCAATACTTTTCAAAAGCGGCAGGAAAAACCTTAAAAAAATAACGGAAAAACGCGAATTTTTACGCAAAACCAATTTTTGACAAAAACGAAAACTTAATTTTACTGTAACTCAAAAAATAATTATTGTAAGCACTTGAAATTTGCAACAGATGTTTATATTAGGGTTGTCTATACAGGGTTAAATTTTCAAAGTGTTTCGACTTTTTTTGAGCTATTTATAGACAAATGAAATTTTCAATTTTTCTAAGTATTTTTTTTTAAAATAACGATAAAAAATTTTTGGTTGGATAGAAAACTTTGAAAATTTAATACAAGGGTTCTTATAAGTTGTTCTCACAGTGATAAAAAAAAATCCAAAATCGTTAGTCACAATTTTTTTTTATAAGTGCTTAAAGTTTAAATTTATACGAAATATGTCAAAATTGCGAAAATTTGCAAGTAATTTTGTGGTTGAAAAATCGTAAAATTTTT
>NC_042494.1:146674353-146675476 GCF_005508785.2 Acyrthosiphon pisum
ATATACATCAACAAAAAACCCGTGGTACTATCATAGATATATAATAGTATACTTTAGAAGTTTCAAGTACCCACGAATAATATTATACAATCACAACAAAATAACTAAAATAATACCCTAGTTATCTAGGTTTTTAATATGTAATTTCGTCCAAATTTGTACTTAAAATGACTATAAAAATAAACTGTGTAAAATGTATTTATTAGATTTTTTGGTAACAGAATTAATCACTTACGTGGAATCTTGTTTTAAATGTTCAATTCTTAGATACAAAATTTGAACATTTTATAAATTTTTAACTACAAAATAATTTTTCAAATTAGAATTTGATTAATTTTGTCAAAATTTGATCTTTAAATGCTTATAAAAAAAAATTGTGCCAATGTATTTTTAATATTTTTCAATTTATATTGTAACAATATATCAGGAGCTTTGTATTAAATTTTTACACTTTTTGGCCCAACAGATAAAACTTTATTGATATTTTTAGAAAAAAACTAAAAAAAAATGGAAAATGAAAATATCTCTAAACAGTTCAAAATAAATCAAAATATTTTGAAAATTTTATCGTGTATAGAAAATGGAAATATAAACAACCACTGAAAATTTCATGTATCTACGGTCATTTGTTTTAAAGTTACACCAAAAACCAAAATCAATTTTCTCGAAAACAGGTTTTGCGTAAAAATTCCCGTTTTTTATTAATATTTCTTTTGTTTTTCACGGCGCTTTTGAAAACTACTGGAAAAATTTTACTTTTGACCCCCCAAAGTACCAACTAGATTCACTTTCCTATCAGAAAAGATACTGTTGAAGAAAATCAAACAAATTACGTACCTGAGAGTACCTATTTAATTAATAATTATACTAAATTTTATCTAGATAAAGATAAAAATTAGTATATTTTTATCTAGATAAATATGAGATAATTTCATATTTAATTTTGAAAATATTCAGGATACCTACTTGAGGCTACACGTAAAAAAAAATACATAATTTAAAGTTTTTTAAATATTAAATTGTTATAAATTACAAGTATTATAATATTATTATGCTTGTGAATCCAATATCCATGAATGTTGGGTTTATTTTTTATCGGTTTAAACAATAATTATTTTTCATA
>NC_042494.1:146675526-146676561 GCF_005508785.2 Acyrthosiphon pisum
AAATTTAATACAAGGCTCATAATATATTTTTACAATAGCAATTGAAAAATAAAAGAAATATATAGTCACGATTTTTTTTTTATAAGCATTTAAAGTTCAAATTTTGACTAAATACGTAAAAATTACGGCAATGTTCAAATTATCTTAGACAGAAATTCATAAAAGTTTTTCTTTTTAATTCTAAGATTTGGAAATTTAATACAAGGCTCCTAACATATTTTTACAATAGCAGTTGCAAAATAAAAGGAATACATTGTCACAATTTTTATTTATAAGCATTTAAAGTTCAAATTTATACGAAATATGTCAAAATTGCGAAAATTTGCAAGTAATTTAGTGGTTGAAAAATCGTAAAAATTTTTTCTTTTATAACTAAGTTTTTAAAATTTGGTACAAGGTTCTCCATAAGTTTTTCTTTAAAAATAATATATCCTAGACTGACAAATCATCTCCGTTCAGAATCGTTTTTCGTATACAATGATATAATATCATTGGATTCAAATTTAATTCCATCCATTACAGTAACCCACTTGTAACCTACTGTACAGCAGAGCGACATCCACGACTTACCCGCCTTTTTTTAAAATTAGAATTTGATTAATTTTGTCAAAATTTGATCTTTAAATGCTTATAAAAAAAAATTGTGCCAATGTATTTTTAATATTTTTCAATTTATATTGTAACAATATATCAGGAGCTTTGTATTAAATTTTTACACTTTTTGGCCCAACAGATAAAACTTTATTGATATTTTTAGAAAAAAACTAAAAAAAAATGGAAAATGAAAATATCTCTAAACAGTTCAAAATAAATCAAAATATTTTGAAAATTTTATCGTGTATAGAAAATGGAAATATAAACAACCACTGAAAATTTCATGTATCTACGGTCATTTGTTTTAAAGTTACACCAAAAACCAAAATCAATTTTCTCGAAAACAGGTTTTGCGTAAAAATTCCCGTTTTTATTATATTTCTTTTGTTTTTCACGGCGCTTTTGAAAACTACTGGAAAAATTTTACTTTTGACCCCCAAA